>NC_030988.1:2397760-2405402 GCF_000149955.1 Fusarium oxysporum f. sp. lycopersici 4287 | reverse complement strand
ACCGGCGAAGAGACTAAAACGGAAGCGGGAACCGGATTTCCAATTCCTTTATACTCCTCCAAGCAATCAACCTTCGCAAGACATGGGGTTTACAGACAGCCCGACAGAGCCGTATAGCAGCGACGAATTTTGGGACGAGATGATGGCTCGTGAAGTGTGGGATAGGATGATTGAGAAGCAACGAAAAGTGGAGCCATCCGATCCCCGTGCTGAGGAGTACGCAAGGTGCTATCAGAGTGAAGAGCAAAGGAGGCAGGACTGGGATAGTGCAAGGGGGATTAATGGACTTGTTTTTGCAAAGGTAAATAGTTTATAGCTTAACGTACACAATAAGCATGCTGATTAAAAATCCCTTAACCTTACATCTAACTATCTAATTAATTGATTCTTAACTAAATATTATGTCTCAATTTAATAAAGAGGCTTAAATCCTTCTTACACTTCAGGCATATTGGGCAAACCTAAAATTAAATCTGTAATAAGCTGTAAAGGTCTATAATGTTAACTTCTTAACCCTCTATACTTAATATAACAGTATCTCTATATATAGCAATTAAGTTCTAAAGTTATAGAAACTGAGCTATCTAAAGGAATAAGTTATAGTTCAGTATATCCTTAATTTAAATTTATATAGATTTCCTCTAAGGGAGAATAGACAAGCTTATGCCATAGCCAGCATTGCAGTCTCGAAGATCGACAATCTTAATAGCGGCGGGAACAGTGTCTCAGTGGAAACTTGAACCAGTGAAGAAATTTCCCGCTTGCTACATTGAAAATTGTAAAAGCCGCTTGCCTCACTTGCAAACAAGTCAGTCTCAGATCCAGGAGAGAGTCCGATTATGCATTTTAACGGAAACGGTTTGGCTGTAAGGTCGAAGAAAGAAGCCTTAGCGCGTCATAGTTGCCAGGTGAAGCTTTTGTACAGGGCGCTACTGGGGGACTGGGCTATACCTACCCAGGAGCGGGGCGGGATGACAGACCTCGCGCAATGGTCAAGACGCTTTCCTTTGTCATCTTACTTTATTGGCATGCAGATGTTAAGAAAGTAGCCCTAATTACACCAATCTTAACAATTGCACCTACTCAAGCTACTGAAGTTCGCGATGAAGCCTTGGTCAGTTGGAGGAGGGCTCGTAATAAATTCTGCTCGAATTGCCAGTGGCAGTGAGCTGGCCCATCATCTGCGTGATATTTCCACTTGGATGAAACGTCTAGGCTAGGATGACGCCTTTGCTAACACATCCAAGCATCCTCTCAGCCTCCAGGAGTATCGTCGTGCGTTCTATCTTGCGACAACTCTAAGAGTTGGAGCAGCCTCACGGTTTGTCCATTTTGTAATACGCAGTTCTCATTGCCCATGTATTCGAACGATACGACCGGCACAAGGAATGACATATAAAACAATCCAATGATGGTTCAAGCTGTACCGAAACATCCGGCGTGAAGACACGACAGGAAGAAAGAGGCGCAAGAAAGCAAGATGCGATAGGCCGAGCGAACGATCGAAAGCATAAAGCATACAAAAAGAAACAAACGAAAAAGAAAAAGGCGAGGAAACTCACTCCTAGGTCACCTCTATACAGTTATAGCAACGCCGACATAATGTTGGCTTGCAAAGTGGTAACTATTCTCGCTTAAGAGCACACCATGCCTAGATAAGGACAAACGAAAGGATAACACAACAGGAGAGTATCACCCCCATCCCTACCCGCTGGTTCCTGCAGCTTCCTGCTCCATCAGCCTCCGTCGCACCTGGGGAATCCTCCCCGGTGGAGGACGGCCCTCCGTCCAAGGCTTCCGTAGGAGGATAGGGCCCCTTGCAGCCACCAGCACCCGTAGCGACGTCGTTCTCCCCGTCTTCGGTGCAGTGACTTCGCCGCGGATCCACGCATTCGGAGAGCAGCGACTCACCATCGATGCCAATGTCAGGGTAACCGACCGGAACAGCTTCGGCGTTGAAATACACGTCGCATCGAGATGTTGTGACGGCCTGTCCGCCCAGGTTGGTGCTGATAGTAGAGACATAAGTCGTGACAAGCTCGACCAGACTCGAGTCTGTTGCCTGGTCCGTCAAGGAGTCTGGCAGACTGACGCCGATCGAATCGGTGTAAGTAAACTTGGTCTTGGTGCAGCTGGATGGATTGGATACTACCGCCTTGGCGTAGTAGTGCGTCTCGATAGAGGGTTCTGTTCTTGGGGCCGAGGAGCCAGAGGTTGAGGTAGGGAGGGCGGCAGACGTCGGAAGGCGGACCTCGATGGTAGTGACATCAACCACGGCGCGTCCGTCACCATTTTCGGTAGCCACGAAGTAGTCGGTGCGGCTGATGGTCCGCTCGGTCACGGGGGAGACGGTGAGAGGCGCCGTGAGCTCAACAGTCTCGGTCTGGTTATAATCAGGCACGATTTCTGTCGTGATGGAACGAACGACGACATAGTAGGTCGTGTCCCACGCGATAGACAGGCGTGCCAAAGCCAGGGGTAGAATGAGCGTCCTGAGCGGTGACAACATTGTGTCGAAGGTTGTCACAAATCTACAAACGCACAAATGCCAATTGCGCCATGATAAAGGCTGTTTCGTACCCACATGCCTATTATATATGTAAGTTAATACTCGACTTGAAACCACAAAATTGAGAGCAAGGGCCGGGCCAGGGCGACCAACACTAGCAATGCAGGGTGTTACATATGTGCCTTGCCATTCTATACGTGGCTCCAGGGAAAATTGACATGGGTCAATAATTGTAATAAACCAGAGCCTGCGACGCCAATCCCGCCACGACCAGATCAAGAGAAGCTCCCTTATTAAGACATGCCCAAGCGCGCACCAGATCAGTAACCGTTGTGGCCTAAGTTCGAGATTTAAGATGGCGTCGTCGGATGATGTTTACGCAGACGCAAATTTGTAATCGCCTACCGGCAAGCTGACGGGCGTCAATAGGTGCGCACCTGGATGCGCACGTAAGTGTCACGTGTTGCGCACCCGGTGCGTCTGTAAGGGAGTTATGTAAGCCCAACACCCTTGTAGCTACCCCTTTCCCGTTGATAAAGAGCCTCACTTCGCCGCGCAACGATCTACTCAAATCATCTCTCCTAGAATGAATCCAGTTACAGCTACTCGTCAATTTTCTGATGACTGCCTGCCTCCTGAACGCGAGTATGGCTCTCGGGAAGCCCTACACGCCGCGATCAATGCATGGGCAGCTCCCAGGGGCTATGCGTTTGTCACTGGGAAGTCGAAGAAAACAGAGAGCGGCAGACGAATTGTTTTCTTCAGCTGTGACCGTGGAGGAGCACCTCCAAAGGCCTCGGGCGTACGGCAACGGTCAACTACAACACGGCGTACAGGGTGTCAATTCTCAGTCCTTGCGAAGGAGGCCTTGGATAAGACAACGTGGCGCCTTACACACCGTCCTGGCAGCGAGTTTGCCCATCACAACCACGAGCCAAGCACAAGCATGTCTGCACATCCAGTCCATCGTCAACTATCCAATGCAGATAGGTCAACTATTAACAACCTTGCAAACGCTGGTGTAGCACCGAAAGAGATCAGGTCCTACCTACGTCAGAACACAGAGTCTCATGCCACCCAGCAAGACATCTACAACTGCATTGCACAAGGCAAACGAGACCAGAAGAAGGGCCAGAGCACAATCCAAGCTCTTGCTAATGAGCTTGAGGCTGAGGGTTTCTGGAGTCGAATACGCTTCGACGAGGATGGTCGGGTTACAGCTGTGTTGTTTGCCCACCCAGAGTCGCTAACATACCTTAAGTCATACCCGGATATACTTATATTGGACTGCACATATAAGACAAACAAGTATAGGATGCCTCTTCTCGATATCGTCGGTGTTGATGCCTGTCAACGATCATTCTGCATCGCCTTCGCCTTCCTCAGCGGCGAGGAGGAGAAGGACTACATCTGGGCGTTAGATCGGCTACGTTCAATGTACGAAGCCTGTAGCGCAAGGCTGCCATCTGTGATCCTTACAGACCGCTGTCTGGCCTGCATGAATGCGGTATCTCATTGTTTCCCGGCTGCAGTATCGCTTCTATGCCTTTGGCATGCCAACAAGGCAGTCCTGCGTTACTGCCAGCCAAGCTTTATGCGTCATAACGATGCGGCTCAAAAGCCTCAAGGCCACCAAGAGTGGAAGGACTTCTACGGAAGATGGCATGAGCTCGTGGCATCGGCAAATGAGGAGACATTTGAAGACAGGCTTCAGCAGCTCAAAGAGCGCTATGCTTCAGCTCACGCCCGGGAGGTCGCCTACATCATCGAAACATGGCTTGACCTCTACAAAACAAAGCTCGTGAAAGCTTGGGTTGATCGGTATCTTCACTTTGAGAATGTGGTTACATCTCGAGGCGAGGGTATTCATCAGCTCATCAAGGTGTACCTTGATACTTCCCAGCTAGATCTCTTTGAGGCCTGGAGGGCTATCAAGCTGGCGATACTTAACCAAGTAGCTGAGCTCCGAGCAAACCAGGCGAAGCAGCAAATCCGAACACCCATAGAACTCTCAGGGAGTCTATACAGCATCATACGAGGCTGGGTATCTCACGAGGCATTGCGGAAGGTTGAGGCGCAGAGAAAGCGGCTCCAACAGGACAGACTCCCTGCCTGCACAGGAGTCTTCTCAGCAACGCTTGGGCTCCCTTGCGCTCACACAATTGAGCCTCTTCTACAACAAGCCCAGCCGCTTCAACTACACCACTTCCATACGCATTGGCATCTTCAACGAGAAGGAAACCCTCAATTGCTCATAGAGCCCCGCCGTCAGTTCGATCAGGTGCCAGCTACGTCAACATTGCCGAAGACTAGCACTCAGCGCGAGCCATGTGCATTTGAGATCGTCGAACAAGCATCACAGACGAGAGCCAACCCCAAATGTTCAAGATGTCATACACAGGGCCACAGGATGAGCTCAAAGGCATGCCCATTGCGATATGCGCATCTTGTATCTCCCTCAGCTTCTACAGCGCCCCCAAATACGCTGCCGCCATCGACTACACCAAGTTCGGCTCAACAGCCAGTTCCCGATCCATCCTTATGCTCAATTTTGCCACAGCAGCAGGTAGCGCCGCCAGCGGCACTATGTGATCAAGAGATGGTGCCGTCCCCGCCAGATATAATAGCACTGCCATCCTCATCAGCGGATGTACCTCCACCACCAGATATGCCGCCATCGGTACCAGCGTCTGGGCCAGACATACGCTATGATGACCCTCGTGCTATATATGATCGATATATTGCAGCACGGATGGCATGGTATAACAAGCTGCCTCGAGGTAGCTTAAAGACTAACCAGGAATATCGAAAGGCAATGGGCCTCCCTCAACGCTACGATAAGACAAGTTACAGCTGGTGTTTGGATTATAAGCAGATGGGTAAGCGATGCACATCAACGATACCTGGACGGGAGTGGACTAAGGAGGAGATGATGGCGTACTTGGATTGGACCAGGGTAGAAGATGAACGTGTGGAGAGGCAAGTCGCCCAGGAGATGGGCGACAACCCTCTGGCGAACAGGCGAACAGGCATGAAGGAGATTTGGAAGAGGGTTGAGCAGGACATGATCGACCAACAAGCTCTGTACTCGAACGATAAACTGGCTGAAGACTGTATCATAGTTACTGCTTAGATTATTATTAACGCCTACATTACTTATATCCCAATTATGGCACCGTGAGAAAAAATCTGTATAGCAGAGCAGTTCGTCATCTAGAGATTAGAAGCAATACAATAAAATACAATAGGCTGGCTGGCATACAAGGGTGTTGGGCTTACATAACTCCCTTACAGACGCACCGGGTGCGCAACACGTGACACTTACGTGCGCATCCAGGTGCGCACCTATTGGCGCCCCAAGCTGACGACATTATTAGTAAGCGTGCTTCCGGAAATTGCATCAGTCCCGGCCTAACATGCCTGCATTTACGTACTCAGTCGCACCAATTACAATCCATTGGCCATTGGCAAGGCAGAATTTAAGGATTTTATCATAAAGCGTTCTTCGCCCGTAACGGATTCAGTGGGGGTTTGTGGCGGCTGTTCTGAAACAGCGGAGAAACATCCCTTGCAAAAGAATCCTGGTGCTAGGCACGAACAACCTTGCTGCAGGCCGCTTGGAGCGGTTGGACTGTGACCGCACCATTTGTTGCTCGCGATGCTGGTGGCCGCCTCGGCCTCGTTGTTCGGAAATTGTACTATTTCTCAGCTTAATTGGAGCTATTTCCCTCTTGGATCTTTGATAGAGCTTGCAAATCCACTAACAGGATATGTCTAGAAACGTTTACAGAAAGCTCCTTTGGCCCTCCGTTCATTGCAGCGAATTTAAATCGTCGAATCTTGAATAACCAAAATTTTCCCAGATTGCAATCTGGTAGACGGATTCGCCAGACCAGACCGGCCTTTCAGTCTGAGATTGCTGAAGTTCTCCGGTCGGGTGACCTGCGCCCACATAGTCCAAGAATACCTGAAACGTGGTTTGCGACATGATCGACATCAGATCATTGCCCTTCCTCCAGACGGAGGGAATGATATGGGTATCTGAGACCGCTAGGCGTTTCATCCTTCGGACAATCTTTACCCGACTCGGATAAGCCCTATTTGCACGGCATTATCTCTTTGAGCGGCACAAGGCATCCACGATGTCACGACAGGGGTGAGGGGCCAATCAAAATGGCCATGACGGCTGGTACCTCCACCCACACCTAAATTAGCGTGTGATAGAAGTACCAACAGTCAGCATTGTTACAAATCGCTACATCACACACTTTGCATCCGTACCTAGTCTGTGGACCTCGCGCATTTCCTGATATAGGCTGTAGATAGCCTCCTTTTTCCTTCCTTTTTTTCGAGGGTCGGGTCTGCCCTTGCCGAAAGCCCTTACAAGCTAGGCACGAGGAAGACCTATCTCTTCCTCGATAGACATGATTGATATCTCTTTGTAGGTGATTTTGCCGGGCTTCTTGATCGTCGATGTCTTCCTCTTTCCCTGTGCAGTCTCTCTTCCTAGTGTGACCTTCAGCAGCGTATCTATTGAAAATAGCGTTGTAAATGCATTCCTTCCAAGCTTGAAGCGTGGTATAGGGCTTCCAACGAGGCTGCCGTGTTTTCTTCTGTAAAATGAAGCTATTCGCAAGTACGACTTCAAGGAGGAAAGACCAAAGCAACGCCTGCCAAGGACCGCGCCGGAATCGGTGCTGATACGTTGTATAAGACCGTATCTGATCGCCGCGGTCAACGTGGTTCATTTCATCATTATACTGAGCGGCAACAGTAGGGATAGGGATTATCTTGAAGCTATCACCATTGAAGACCTGCTGCAGGCGTTGTGACTCTGCCTTCGTGCCTCTTTTGGTGGGCTTTTTCCTCTTTTTTAGTGTGCGCTCGTGAGGGGCTCCGCTGAGCACAGTTGAAAGGAAGAGCACGATGCCGCTATCTTTCCAAGCGATTTGGATGACCTAGGGCGAAAGGAAAAGGACAAAATTAGTAAGGGAAATACAGGTAAAGCTGTCCATACCTGTTTATCTTGCGTCGGGATCAAATATACCTCATTATACTGCAAAGCTGTGCCATCAGGAGCTTTTCCGGTCTCTTTTATATGCTTCATCTCGGTGGTGATGCCGCAGTTAGGGC
>NC_030988.1:2356028-2397480 GCF_000149955.1 Fusarium oxysporum f. sp. lycopersici 4287 | reverse complement strand
ATCCGTGAAGACGTGATGTGTCTGCGTTGACAGCATTTTTAGTAGGTGAACCACGACGCTTTGTGTATTGTTGAGAGGAATCTCGGTCCGTAGCCTTCCCTTCTTGCCGTACGGCGTTGGTGTAGGTAGCTCGACTATAACAGCCTTGTATGGTGATGCCTTCACGTGCCAAAGCCACTGCAGAAAGAAGCCCTGTTGGGCGATAACCCAGACTTTGAACCCCACGGGCGTAGGTTTATTCTTGACGACTGTTGTCTCTTTTGATCTGCCTGTAAAAGGGATCATACACTAATCTACAGTGAGGTTAGTCCCTGGAGGATAGAGCTCGATAGACACCCTTTGTATGTGATTAGACCACTCTTCAGCCGCTTGGAAGGTCTTTGGAAGGTCGCTCTCATCCCTCACATCGAGCTTGGTGTAGTCAAAAGTGCGGAAATACCTCGTGATCAGCTCGAACTTCCGTAACGGCATGAACTTGATGATTGAGTGAAGAGGTCGCTGATCTCCTAGGCTAGGGGACTTCCAATGGTCTTTGATCGATATTTCCTTATGAATTCCTAGGTAAATAAAGACCCCAAGCCATACATAAGCTGTTGCAGTGGAGATGCCTTCCCACTTGAGAATGCGAGACCGTTTGGAAAGGGGGGTATTCCAGTTATCAATAACGGCATTTTCGAGTAAGTAAGCGACCCAGCTATTGGTGTATTTAATCCATGACTGTACAAGGGAAATAGGTACAAAACGCTGGAATAATTCAAGTGGTTCCTTGGGTAGAGGGTTAATCTTGAAATCACGATATTCTAGGTTGAAAGGTTGAAAATCATCACCGCGGCCCTCTTCGGGCGGAAAATCAGGCACGCCGGTGGGGTCATTAGCTGCCCTCAAAGGCGGGGTATTAAAGCTGTGATCATCTATATAATCAGGTATCTTTTGGGAGCTCATCGTTTTAATTAAGACGTGTTAGGGTTAATTTATATGATGATTTTGATGATTTTGGCTGTGTTGAATGAAGAAGCTGTCTGACGAGAACTTCACGTACCCCGCAGGTACTAGCGTTGTTAGTAAGCAAGGTGGGGCGAGTGACCCCGTGGATGCCTTGTGCCGCTCAAAGAGATAATGTTACGACCCCAGCGGTTCCATCACGTGTACTCCACATTTTCCTCCAATCAAGCATATGCCCCACAAAACGGATCAGTGCCAAGACTCCACGATCATGGATGATCCGACACGATCAGTACTGATCCACTACGATCACCACTGATCCCGCGACAACCTCACTGATCACTATTGGCATCCACTAGTATATAGACCACATTCATTAGCACTTTCATAGAACTTAGCTCACCAGCTATCAATAAGACTTCTTTACATCGATAAGCCTAATAAGCATTACTTGATCATTAAGAGACGTGACAACCAACCCGCTCAGTATAACGCCCTACGCAATCTGCAAACATAAACCTAGTACGGACTAGTTTCCCTGTTTGAAACCCACAACCGTCACATATAAGAAGGAGAATAAGCAGAAACTGTTATAAATCTCTTATAAGTATAACGTGGTTGATAAGCGAGTGTCCCAGACAAGCGAGTGACCCAGTCTTATTTCTATCTTAAATCCAGGGTTTAAAAAATTCTTTAAAAGTTTAAACTAAGCTTAAAATAGCTATAATTTTAATAGCTTATATGTAAGTCTTAAAATGAGCTATAGTAATTTTTCTAGATTTTTAAAAAAAATTACCTATAACGTACATGATAAGCGAAACCAACAAAAATCTCAACCTTCTTAAGATAGATTGTAATAAAAACATAACAAATCATCAGATCAATTGAAATTAACTACTATACTCATCTCCAGAGGCGTGAATACCCTCCTGACAGGTTCTTGCATTATGCCCAGTCTTACTGCAAGTCCCGCAACGCCGAACCCTCGGTTACGCCGAACTTCCTTGACCACTACTTCTCGATGATTCAGCTATTACCTGTATATCTACATCCATCTGATCAATTAGATCCTGACCTTCCTGTATAGTCATACTCCCTCTATTCAGTAGGCGGGTTCTTTTTGCCCTGCGCCGCCGGCTAAGTATCTCATTTGCCTGTCGAAGATCTCGGTTCTCAGCTGCAAGTAAGGCAACCTTGTGCATAACTGCCTTAGTTCCTTTCTCAAGAGATCTCAAAGCTTCAAGAATTGACTCTGGGGAGCTACTGTGATATCTTCTGATTCGTCTCTGTAGGTATTCAGACTGGGATCCAGCCTCAAGAGCTGTTCTTGGGGTCCTTGAAGTCCAAGATTGAGCTTGTTGGGCCTCCTCCTCAACAGGCGTTGGAGTCCGTAGCTGCACATCTAGCTTTGAGATTACAACTTCTGGGTCAAAAGGAGCAAGGCCAGCTTCTCTAAAAACCCCCTTGATATTTGCCTCAGTCATAGTCAATTAAAAGGCGGCGTAAAAGGCCGGGAAGAACTCGGTCTTGGAAATGTGGGTTATAGACCTTCTAATCAGATGCTCTATTTCTCGGCCATATGCCTTTTTTAGCAGCCCAAAGCACCCAACATCAAGGGGCTGAAGGAGGTGGGAAGAACAAGGTGGCATACAGAGCGTGATGATATTATTCTCCTCACAATATATCTGGAAATCGGCGGACTGATGACTTTCATGGCCATCGAGGATCAGAAGACGATAGGGACCAGTTGATCGGTTAGTTATACATCGATCAAAGTGCTTTAGCCACTCGAGGCCTGTCTCATTATCTGTCCAGCCATTTAAGGTCGTAGCGATAGCCCAAGAGGCCGGGAGGTTGCTTTCTTGGTACCAATTGGCAAGGTGATATTGGCCTGCAACCACGATAAGTGGATCAATCGCCTGACCTTCTGCATTAATCGCTTGGATTGCTGTAACCTATTCCCGGTTTCCAGGTTGGACTGATTTTGGCTGTCCACGCCTTTCCGAGCTAGTAATAACTATAGCGCTTAATATCACGCCCACCATAAAGCCGGTCTCATCAAAGTTCCAGATATCATCTAATCGGATACTATACTTCGCGATTGTATTCTATACGAGCCTAAACCAATTGCGAATAGCAATTAGTTCTTCGCATTTGGCCCTCTGATAGTCATACCTGCTCTGAAAACGCGTCTTAAGCTCTGGTTGCCGTTTGATAAAATTGATAGCCCAGCGCTTGCCAACTGGTGATGCATCGCGGTCAGCAAGCAGTCGATTCGCCATTTCTTCAACATCGCAAAGCCGGGAAGGAAATCCTCGCGAATCTAGGTCAAGGATATACTGGACTATAACCTGTTCCTCTAGATCACTCAGTTTCCGTGAGTTCGGGATACAATCGCTGCGAGCTTGTCTGCCCTGAGATCGGTGGTGGAGGGTCTGGAAGTAGACGTCATAGATAAATGCAGCTCGTCGCAGGCTTAATTTTAGGTCTGCCTGATAGGCCTGAAGTGCAAGAATAATTTGAGACTCTTTATTAGATCGAGATATATTATTTAATTGAGAATCAATTGATCAGATGGTTAGACGTAAGGTTGAGGGATTTTTGTCTCGCTCGCTTATCACGTACGTTAAAAGTCTTTAAAAAATACTATTTAATAAAGTTATTTATACTATTATAAGAAATATTTTTATTAGATTTTTAGCTATTTTATTTGGGAAGTAAATAACTATAGGGTAGGCTGTTTTTAAGTGCATAGTATACTGGGTCACTCGCTTGTCTGGGTTACTTGCTTATTAACCACGTTAACCTATCTTAGATCTTTTAAAGATATTAGCCAGGCAGGTTTAAGATTAAATAGTAAATACAATCTCTATTTATATATATATAAGGAGTTGAGTAGAGGCTAGATATGACTTAACTTAAGTAATTTAAAGTACTTAAAATAAAGGCTAAGGAGAAAGTAACTATTAATATAACTAATTAACTAGTTAGAGGATGGTTGAAAATCTTTCTATTTATTCTAGTGTTAATAAAAGCCTTACTGGCTTTATTTATAAAAATAAATCCTCTGGTGTTAATAGAGTCTTGGTGGCTAGGAAATAAACGCCTAAATCTAAGTTTGAAAAGTACTAATTCCTTCTTATTATAAATAGCTAGATAAAGCTGCTTTCTATCCTTGCTATAGACCTTGGCGATAAATAATTTTAAGAAAGGCGTATCCTTAATGGTAGTCCTACTTAGTGCATCCTTGGAAGGTCTATAAATGGTGGCATTGGCCAAGTTCCTCTGTCCACCTGTGAGAGTCTCTCAGCTGTGCTTGCGTAGGTATCCGCTGCAACCTTTCATGGATGCTACAAACTCATAATGCGCCTTAGATCAGCGGCTCAATAAAATCTCTCTGGACAAAGCCCTAAGTAATATCAGTAATTAAATCTTTTATTGAAAGCAAGAACTAGCACCTGAGAACTCACCACTTCCGTCATCCTCGCTTACTCTGGTATGTTCATCTCCCCTAAAAGCGAGATATAAGACACAGACAAACTGTCCAAGAGCTATAACAAGCGGCAATAACTGGCCAACAGATCGAAGAGTTGAGATGCTGGATACGTCGTGGATATGATTCCAGGAAATTGTGAGTTCAGTTGATACGATTGATATTGCCAATAGAACGATAGTAGAAGAGCCTTTGACTAATTTGATCCACTTAGATTCCGAGGCTCCTGAATCTGATTCAATGGGGTCTGGCGGTATGAGAGCTAAATAAGGATATTAGATATCTCGGCTCTTGCGAATAAATACATAACACAGTTGTTAGGCATTAACATACCAAAAATCAGATAAAGAATTAGGTAAACAATATAACCGACCTTCATGGCGGTGCGAAACCAGCCGTATAAATCGACCTTGGCGAAAACGAAGACGTAATCTTGGGCGCATCCTGAAGACGGCAGAACATCAAGTCCCGACCAAGAAAACCACAACCAATAGCTAATCGCCGCTACTACGGTGAGTTTACTGCGTACCTGGAATTTGGTGCTGTGCCAATTGCTCAAGAGGATAATAACGCCAGCATAGGCCGAGCCAATGAGAACAGGGAATATACCCAACTCGACGCCGCGGATCTCTCGTGAACTTGAGAGCTTGAGGATGATGATCCACGAGGAGACGAACAGGGAGAGATTGGTGTTGGCGAAGAAGCTGTAATACATAGACTGGGGAATAAATGTAGCTACTAGTGCCATTGTAAGTAATTGGATATAGAGACTTAGACGGATGCCAAGACCGTAGAGGTCTGGATTGCCATTAAAGCCGCAGTTGTCGGCCATGTTATTGCAGAACGATAGAGATATCGCTTATAAGTCTTTCAATGGAGCAAACAGTGGAAACAAGATAAAAGCCTTTTATTATAGAGCGCGGTTCTCGCCTATGCCTTTTTGACAACACCAGTTCATTATCCAAATGCATGTCACACCACCAGGGCTTGACGGTCACAAGGCTGTGAAAATGACCTTTTCGAGCTGAACATTGGTGGCTGAAAATCGGCCTACTATGCCAGCCACTTTACCCATTCCGACCAGCGGATCATAAGATTAGTGACAGTAGCAACAACGAAGTAGCACGCAATAAACCAGTAGTCACATATTAAGTAAGGCAATGTTTCATTAGCATTTGATTTAAATCAATAGTGTCAGCCACAGTTTAATGCTGAACACAGGAGTCGGATGACTTTTCATGAGGTGATTATGAGGCAAATCGTAACACTGGCTGCTGTGTCAGTGCGCTGCCGTCAGAAGAGGTATAAATTAATTGTTTTCTGCCGCCTCAAAGAAAATTAATAAGCATCCAGCGTTACATAAACTATCTCCAAACTACTTAAGCATAAATAACGCAACCCAAACAATGATCAACTCTACCAGCGCCACTGGTGAGAAATCTATTTGCCCATTTGCAGGCAACCCAGACCTGTACGGCATTGGCATCCGGATCGGCTTCTACCTGCAGTGGATCTCCACCCTGCTCGCAACTCTCTTCGCACCATGGGAAGAAGACATCCTGCGCATACTCAACCTCTTGGTCCAACTGGCCATGTTCTTAGGTCTCGTATTCCTCACACAGGACGGCGAGATCCACGCGATTGAGCCAGTCATCACGCTTTGGCTGTCATTCGGAGCGCTTTCTAGCCTATCCGGCAATGGAATCAACCCGCTTGGTAGATTTTCTGGCTTTTTCAGAGTTCTGGTGTACTCTGGCTTCGCAGGTTATGCGTGCCGGCTATGGTTTTCAGGCCTCGACGACATGCTTGAAGCTGAGAAGGGCTGCAGGATTGTGGCATTCTTTGGAGGTGTGACCATTGAAGGGTCGTTTCGAAAGTACAACAAAGTGGCGGCGTTTATCGGTGCTGCCATTTGTGCCACATTCGCAATCGCAAGTGTGTTCAAGATTTCAAACGCTTTCAAAAACGCAACATATCGCAAGAGGTACAACGTGGAAATCGTCTTCCTTCTCTTCTCCTTTACAATTATAATATTGTCGATATCTGTGGTGGAATGGCTGGTGAGGGCAAATGGAATTACCAGTATTTGGGAAATAACAGCTGTTGGCCAGTTACTTCCCTTACTATCAGGTATATTTGGGCTTCTAGAGGTATTATATGGCATATATACTAAGAGGCTATGGGAGGTTTCGCGGTGCTGGGTTCTGTTAAATCACCATCTCACCTGATAATAATATATTATTATAAGTAATAATAGCCCAATCGACCAAGTAGGGATAATATATAATATCTTTATTTTATTACTTTAGCAAAGTAATAACTAATAAATAAAATCCAGGTAAGTTATTCTAATAATAGCTATAAAAGTATTAATAATAAACTCTCTAACGTGTATGATAAGCAAGTGGGCCATCCAAGTAAGTGGGCCACTTCTTGTATACCCTTAAGGTAAAAACTAAAATAAAAACACCACAAGCTATCTAATTAATTAGAACTACTCGCTATACTCTCCTCTAGACGTCTCAATCACTACCTGACAGGTCCTTGCATTATGCCCAGTCTTTCCGCATACACCACAGCGCCGAACGCCCGGTCGCGCCGACCTTTCTTGACCACTACTTCTCGACGATTCGGCCACTACCTGCGCATCTACATCCATCTGATCAACTACTTGCCTTGATTCCCCTGCAGTCATCACCCCTCCTTTCTGTAATCGAGTTCTTTTTGCCCTTCGGCGTCGACTAAGTATCTCATTTGCTTGTTCAAGGTCATTCATCCTAGCCTCTACTAAGGCTAGCTTATGCATGACTGTGCTTGTTCCCTTCTCAAAACACTTCACAGCTTGAATAAGTGACTCTGGAGAGCTGCTATGATGTCTTCTGATTCGTTTCTGTAAGTAAGCAGATTGAGATTGGACCTCAAGAACTGTCTTTGGGGTCTTTGAAACCATGGGGTTAAGGGTTCAGCAACCTCCTCGGAAGGCGTTGGAGTCCGCAGCTTCATATCAAGCTTTGAGATCACGCTTTCCGGGTTAAAAGGAGCAAGCCCAGCTCCTCTAAAACCCCCTTTGATATTTTTTTCGGTTATAGTGGCTTGGAAGGCGGCGTGGAAGGCGGGAAAGAACTCAGTCTTCGAAATATAGGTTATAGAGCATCTGATCAGATGCTCTATTTCTCGACCATATGCCTTCTTTAGTGGCCCAAAGCACCCGATATCAAGAGGCTGAAGTAGATGAGACGCATGAGCCGGAATACAGAGCGTGATGATATTATTCTCCTGGCAATATTTCTCAAAAGCGACGGAGTGGTGACTTTCGTGGCCATCAAGGATCAGAAGACGATAAGAACCAACTGATCGGTCAGTTGTGCATCGGTTGAAGTGCTTTAGCCACTCAAGACCTAGTTCATTGTTTGTCCAGCCATTTTGGCTCGTTGCAATAACCCAGCCGTTTGGGAGGGTAGGTTCTTCATGCCAGTTGGCAAGGTGATATTGGCCCGCTCCAATGATAAACGGCTCGATCGCCCAGCCTTCCGCATTAATCGCTTGAATGACTGTAATCCATTCACGATTCCCAGGCTGCACTGATTTTGGTCTTCCAAGCCTTTCTGAACCTGTGACGACCATGCCGCTTGAGATAACACCCATCATAAAGCCAGTCTCATCAAAGTTCCAGATATCCTCTGATTGGATACCATACTTCGCGATTGTGTTCTGTACGAGCTTAAACCAGTTTCGAATAATAGTTGGATCTTCGCATTTGGCCCTCTGGTAGTCATATTTACGAAAGAAATGCGTCTTGAGCTCTGGTTGTCGTTTAACGAAGTTATGAGCCCAGCGCTTGCCAACGGGTGGTGCCTTGCGGTCAGCGAGGAGAGAATTGGCCATTTCTTCAATAAAAGAATGTCGCGGAGGAAACCCTCGCGAATCTAGGTCGAGAATAAAGTGAACTACTATTTCTTCTTCTAGATTAGATAGTCTGCGTGATTTCTGGGTAGTATCGCGTCGTGATTGAATGCCATTCTGGCGGCGACGTAAGGTATTGCGAGGAACTTCATATGTATCTGCAGCGCGTCGGACACTTAGTTTGGGGTTATTTTGAAGGGCCTGAAGTGCAAGAAGCATTCTAGCCTCAGTAGAAGAGTTCGGCATGCTTGGTGGTTGAGAATTATCTGATTAGATAGAAATGTTGCAAGGTGAGGGATTTTTGGCCCACTTACTTGGATGGCCCACTTGCTTATCATGTACGTTAGCTAGATTCAAGACTTAGTAAAGTTAATTAATAAGATAACCTTTAGGCTAACGTATATGATAAGCGAGTGAGCCACCTTTCATCACCTACATAATAAGATTACTCCTAAAAACATCACAATCTATCAGATTAATTAAAGTTAATCGCTATATTCTTCCATATTGACCTCGATTTCCTCCTGACAGGTCCTTGCATTATGCCCGGCCTTGCCGCATACACCACAACGCCGACCACCCGGTCGCTCTGACCTTCCTCGACCACCACTTCTTGACGATTCAGCCACTACCTGCGCATCAACATCCATCTGATCAATTACTTGCGATGCTTACTGTACAGTTATAGCCCCTCCTTTCTGTAATCTAGTTCTTTTTGCCCTGCGGCGCCGGCTTAGTATCTCATTTGCATCTCGAAGATTTCGGACCTCATTCCTCAATAAGACAACCTCATGCATAACTGCCTTTGTTGCTTTAGTATTTGACTTTAAAGCTTCTATTATTGACTCTGGGGAGCTGCCTTTATGTCTTCTGATTCGTTTTTCGAGGTATTCAGACTGAGATTGAGCCTCAATTGCTGTCTTTGGGGTCTTTGAAACCCATGGGGTTAATGGTTGGCTGACCTCCCCAGGAGGCGTTGGGGTTCGTAGCTGCACATCAAGCTTTGAGATCACGGCTTCTGGGTCAAGAGGAGCAAGTTCAGCTCCTCTAAAACCCCCCTGGATATTGCTTTCTGTGAAAGTAGCTTTAAAGGCGGCATAAAAGGCCGGAAAGAACTCGGTCTTGGAAATATGGGTTATGGAGCATCTAATCAGATGCTCTATTTCTCGACCATAAGCCTGTTTCAGCACTGCAAAGCACCCAACATCAAGAGGCTGAAGTAGGTGAGATGCATGAGGCGGCATACAAAGCGTGATAATCTTATTATCCTGGCAGTATCTCTCAAAGTCAGCAGAGTGGTGGCTTTCGTGGCCATCGAGGATCAGAAGACGATAGACACCAACTGATCGGTTACTTGTAGACCGATCAAAGTGCTTTAGCCACTCGAGATCCAGCTAGTTGTTTGTCCACCCATTTTGGCTTGTTGCAATAACCCAATCGCCCGGGAGGTTGCTTTCTTGGTACCAGTTGGCAAGGTGATATTGGCCCGCACCAATGATGAACGGCGCGATCGATTGATCTTCTGCATTAATCGCCTGGATTACTGTAATCCATTCACGATTTCCAGCCTGCACTTATTTTGGTCTTCCTTGCCTTTCCGAGCCTGTAACTGCCATTCCGGCCATTATAAGGCCCATCATAAAGCCAGTCTCATCAAAGTTCCACATATCATCTGATCGGATACCATGCTTCGCGATTGTGTTCTGTACAAGCCTGAACCAGCCACGAATAATAGTCTGATCTTCGCATTTAGCTCTCTGATAGTCATATCTCCGAAATAAACGTACCTTTAGCTCTGGTTATCGATTTACGAAGGTATGAGCCCAACGCTTGCCAACAGGTGACACGTCGCGGTCTGCAAGCAGAGAATTGGCCATTTCTCCCACAAATCGCAGTCGCGCAGAAAATCCTCGCGAATCTAGGTCGAGAATGAATTGGACTATTATCTGCTCCTCTAGATCAGATAGTCTCCGTGACTTTGGGATACAATCGCGCCGTGATTGAATGCCATTATGGCGGCGGCGTAAGGTCTCAAAAGAAACCTGATATATAGTTGAGGCACGTCTTTGCAAGGTTCTGGAGAAAATTGGTTTGTTTGATTGTTTGTTTGTTTGTTTGTTTATTTAAAGATTGTGGCATGTTTAGTGGTTGAGAAGTATTTGATCAGATAGTAATAGTGTAGGATGAGAGATTTTTGGCTCACATACTTATCTCACATGCTTATCAAACACGTTAGTTTTATTGGGATTTGAGACAAAGGTTAAGATTTTTGGCTAACTCGCTTTTCTGGTTAACTCGCTTGTCAACCACCTTAGATTTTATATTTATTGGGACAGGTGCTGATAAACCGGAGCAAGAACTTAACGCCCTGCTATAAAGTGTTGCCTTGCCTGAACGTGTAACCAAGTACTAATGAGAAATTCAAACCTAGCTCCTATCAAAAATCAAGTCTCCCCTCTACAAATTGTAGTAAAATAAATTATTTGCTGTGCACTTGATTTATGGCTGTAGGACTAGCCGTGGATTTCTTATATAACACCTTGATAAGTGCGGTTCTAAGCTTCATGGAGTTTTTCAGCCTTGGGAGGGTACTTTCCCCCTTCTTTTTCAATCTTCGGCTGACAAGTACACCAGTCATGCTCAGGAATCTCAGACATGACCTCTGGAACGTGGTTACCGCAGCCCCACCAAGTGGCTTTTTCTATAGCCAAGGTCAGTCCCGACCAATGATTTGAATAAGCGGGCTTACTGCAAGTGTTGCAAGTGGCTTTCTTGCACATTCTGACGGGAATTCTCGTTTATAAACCGGTGCTTAAAGGAAGGGGAATTTAATTTTAGCTATGCAGTAGGCACAGATGCAGACAATAAATATCACTCAGATTAGGGGCGAAGTGGATCATATATGTGAGATTTGCACCTTGAATGCTGCCAGGGATGGCATATCCATGACGTAAGAGAAACCCAGATCGTACGAGATCGGGAGACTCTAAACTTGGGGAGTATGATCCTCACAAGGCTCTTAAAAAAGGTCGCCGATTCTAATCCCCGCTCGATCCTTTAAAATTTATATTTTATTTCCCGCGCCTTCTAACAAGGTTTTTAGTACCACTAGACCTTGAATGTGAATTCATGCTATGGGGCATAGATTTGTAAGTTGCTTAGCAGAATAACCCACGTTGACATTGTTGTATCCCTTTGACTGGCGTAAGGCAACACCTAGGTCACGAGCAGGGATTCCAACCAATCATAGAGCCACAAGCTCAAGGTATGTAAAGCCCCGCCTAATTTAAGTGATGCCAGAAGTCCCAACATTTTCCAGGGGTACAAGGAAATACCTGGCATTGCTTACAGCCATACCGGGATTTCCGTATTTCCCCTCTGCTGCCGCTGGTTGCGGATAAAAGTTTTTGCTTCGACTGTATCTCCCCAAGCCGCATCCCTTTGCAAGCCTTGCAAGCAACAGGAATTTTATTACAGAACCATTCATGTTGCGATGTAGGCGTAAACTCATCCCCAGTCCGAAATCTCTGTCTCGACTGACTACTAAGGTCATACTTTGCAACAGGGTCATTAACAAGACGCTGCTTCCACTCCGCTTGAGACTTCTCTGGCTTCCACCGTGGGTTTCTCGTTGCTGCAGGATGAAGCTGTTGATCAGGGCTATTTCTAGCAGGAAGTCTCAAGCTAGGGCCCTCCAGCCGCCCCGACAAACACGGCTATCAGGGCCCCAGTAGGCTCGCATTTGATCGCCTCGATCTACGGCATTCATTTCGTCGTTGTAAGTGGCAGCGACAGACGGAATTGAAATCACTTTGACTGGCTCCTCACCGGAAAACTCTTGCATTGGCCGTGCTGCAGGTTGGTCTGCTGTTGGTCGTTTCCTTATGCGGTCAATCCGTTCATTGCCTGTAAATACGGTGGATAAAAACAACACAAGGGCATTATCTTTCCAAGCGATCTGGTTGACCTATCAAAAGTTGAATCAGTAAGGCTTATCTGTAAAAATTTGTCTCCTTGACTAACTAGGTTATCAGATGTTGGGATTGCTTTAAGGCAGTTAAAAGGAATACTACCAGCAGCAGTATTATCATCAGCTTTGAGCTTGACGAGCAGCCAGTAAAGACCACAGTTCCGGCGGGGTTAGCCGTGGCTCCGTGCCCAAGCTGACGTAGCCGACGGAATAGGTTGGAAGAAGAGAATAGGTTGTCGAGAAACACGCGGTATCTGGCTTCCGGCAGCAGAATCACTAGGGCGACAACCACAGCTTGGGTCGGGTTTAGGTAAACAGTATTCTGTGGCTCTCGAAACCGCCGTTGCTGCCATTGGCGACGTAGTTGTGAAGGCAGCCGCCGGTAGGTGTGTCTGATACCTGCAGGCCCGAACTTCTGGCCCGGCCTGTGCCAGAGCCACCGTATGAAATAACCGCGTTGAGCCACAGCCCAGACTTTGAAGCCCGTGGGAATGGGTTTAGATGGGACAGTTGTCATCTCTAAAGATCTTCCTAGTAAGCGGACCATAAACTCATCTATAGCAATAGCTGTGCCTGGTTTGAAGAAAGTAGTGGATATATGTTGTATGTGATTAGACCAGTCATCCACCCGGCTCAACGTCCGGCTATATAAGCTATCCCCAGTAGCTATGAATACTGCTATCCCCAGTAGCTACGAATATTGTTGCGTGGCCAAAGAGACATAGAACTCGTGATAATAGCTGAAATCGGCGAAGAGACATCCACTTTACATTTGGATGACTTGGCTGTTGCTTCCCTAACTGTGACGTTCTCCAATAGTCTTCTATTCGGGGTTCCTTGTGTATTCGCATATAGATCAGGATCGCAATCCATACGAAGATTTCTACAACAGAGGTTGGCTTCCAATCAAGAAGCCGCGACTGTGGCTGTTGCCCATCACTGCAGCTATTTGTAAGCATCTCAAGCCGATCACTAGCCCAGCTATTCGTATAGCAAACCCAGCTTTCTACTAGCCAAACAGGGAGAAATTGCTGGAATAGCAGCATTGGCTCTGGGGTAAATCCTCTATCCGAAATGACCGATCTGGGAGATGAACGGGGTCGAAGTTGTAGCCACGGCCAGAAACTGGATTATTGACTGGTCGGCATGTGTTATCAGTCGGCTGCTCACGGCAGCTATGATCGACTCGAATGAAGCTATTGTCATCATCCACGTTGGCTGCTTGGCTAGAGAGTTGTTCGATACCCATGACAGCTCATTGAATGGGTTGTATGACGATTTCAGCGGGGTCGGTTTCGCGGACGCTTCAAGTCACTACCATGTGTCCCTTGGTTGCGCGGGGGCCGTGTGGGGCTCAGTATGGAGGTGCTGCCTTACGCTAGTCAAAGGGATACTCATGTTGAGTCTGCCGATCGTCTAGGCAGCACGATGCTGCCTGCGATTTAGAGTTCATGGCAAGTGTAAAGTTATTCACGATGGTCGTGATCCTTGCCTTTCACATCTTTGTCCTTTCCTTATGGATAGATGCCGTTACATAAATCTGGCTAGCTAAAGTATACCGATGGGCTTTTCCCTGCCTTGTTGTCGTAGGAGGAAAGTGACAGTGGCGCGAACTTGACTATGAGAAGGAGCATAGCCCAAGGCTTCTTGTCGAAGTATCCAGACAACCAATCCGGGCTCCTAAGACTTGAATAGTATAGTAGCTGGGCAGAATAGGTGACCTCAGACTTGGGTGGCTCTACTCTTAATCGGTCTGAGAAGGTCGGCTGAGGGGAGCCATGCTTTGTCCGGCTTGGTTCTGGGAGAGGCCGTTATCGGTGACATCCAATATGGCTTCAATAACTTCATCTTCTGGGTAACACGCTTGATTCATTCTCAAGGCAATTATAGAACATTCCTGTAGATAGAACACCCGAAAGCCATGGGGAAGGGGGGGGACTCTGCGAAGACGGGGCATTGGTAGGGATTTTACATTGGTGCCACACTACCATACCGCTCATACGACGCAAAAAAAGAGTAGTATAATACGAAATAACATGAAACCTCCTTTGAGATACAGCTTGTTTCATGTAAATAACTTCAGTCCTTGACCAAGCACCTTTCAAGTGAATTTGGGCATTTTATATGAGGAAACCTTTTTTGCCTATTGGTTGAGGGGTACTGCATGGTAGTTATATAGGATCATGTCAAATAATGATAGCAGCCGCATAACCCTTATAGTCTTTTCAGATCCATGTATTAATTCAAGATTGATCTACGGGTGGCTGCTTACGGTTCAGGAACAGCAATAATGTAACCAGCGTCTTTCCTGCACCTGATACAAACAATGCATTTGATGAGCCGATGCCCGTTCGCATGAAGGCTCCGGCAAAGCTCCCCACCACCAACGCAATTAAAAATCCAGCACGTCGATTTCTTGAACGGTTTTGTAACTTTAAAAGCCCTGGATCGATAACAAGATCAACCCATGCTGCTGTCGCCATAGCCGTTGTGATTTCCTGGATTCGAAAGGGTCGCATAGACGCTACTTGGGCACCTGATGCAAAGGCGAGTAAAGCAAGTGAACCCATTGCTGAGGGGCCTGTACCATAAGGGGAGTATGCGGGGTGAATAATGGCGGCCGCAAACGTGAGAATTGTCTGCGCACAGTGACTAAATATCAGCCACATACGAGCTCGTGGTCCAACAGTATTGGCTAACTGTCCTGTTGTAATAGCTCCGGCTAGGAACATACCCAAGCTTAAGCCTACGTCTGACAAGTTGAAAATCGAGTCATCATGCCCTGCGAGACCCACAGCTAATACAACGGAATTACCGGTCTGGTTGGATGCAAAACATTTGAAATCTGGGTAGCTGACTGCATCTTGGACACCAGTGCTGAATGTAAGAAGGAGAAGTTGAATCTCGAGGAGGATGTCAACCTCTAGGTTGGCGGACAGGTAACGTCGGACATTATTGATTGATAATTTAAAAGACATGGGTAGATAGCAACCTTATGCGGTTTGCGTTGTCTGATAGGCGTCAGTTTGGTGTGGGGATAAGTTTTAAATAGTCAGCAGGGGTAATTCCACGCCTTGGACCTTTATCAGAACCGTGGCATCATACTAATTTTTTTTTTTGCTTTTGCAGGGATGTAAAAAACCATGTCGAGGGGGCTGTTCTGTTAACCAGCTTACACACCTTCACCCCCTAGCGTGAGTCCACATTCCAGCTCTAGTGGTATTAAAAACCTTAACAGAGCGCTAAAACTAACTTTTAGGATGAAGCGGGGACTAGAATCGGCGACTACATGCTTGCGCTTTTAGCATTTTTTTCCTCCACATCGTTAGCCGTTTTCGTGGAGGGTGGTGGGGAGACATAGCCGGTGTTAGGGCAAGGCGGGCATGCAAAATTAAACTATTTAGCCTCTTTGAGCAAGATAAGTCGCTTCTCTGGTCTTTTCAATTTTCAAACCAATTTCGAGCTTCAATCGGGTGACGCAAAGTTAGTGTTAGTTCTACTATTATACGGAAGTTAGCCGAAATTGGTTACTGGGATTTCAGAGTGGTGTCGAGCTCCGCTCCAGTAGCCTTGAAACAAGCATTTGACGGATGAATTACGGCGACCTCACCTCATGACGTGCAGGGTGGGACAACTTGCGTGTGCGACGAGGTCGGCGACTCGGACCCAGTGGCCACCGCAGACTACCTCCTCATATAATCATCTCCTACTTATTAACGATTAGCGGCGCAGCTTATAAACATATCACCCCATTTGCCGAACTCTGCGTCACGAAATTTTAGTGGCTGGGTGGAGTTATATGATATGATCGAAAGAATCATGTGTGTCCTAGATGATTGATTTACCAGGCTCTTATGTCCGCAAGATTCGCGTAGATATATCATTTTTCAGAGAGCCAAATTTTATGCATGTCCACACCCGTCATTCAACAAGATAACGTTTGAGCATGGCTAAGAGAATCGTGATTGTTGGTGGCGTCGCGGGTGGCATGTCCGCGGCCACCCGCGTTCGACGTCTCGATGAGTCGGCTGCCATCACTGTGTTCGAACAGGGAGACTACACCGGCTTCGCCAACTGCGGTATACCCTATGCTCTAGGGAACATCATCAAGCATGATAAAACCCTGATCCTACGTACACCCAGCGACTTCAAGGAGCGCTTTAATATCGATGTCCATCTTCGAACCGAGGTCATCGGCATTGATCGTGAAAACCACCTGGTCAATGTGCGAACTGTGGGAACGGACGACATCCGCCAGGTGGGCTACGACAAACTCATTCTGGCCGAAGGTGCCGAAGCGTTTCGGCCTCCGGCTGCTGGGACAGAGTTGGACAATGTCGTCACGATGCAGACGATCTCCGATCTTCAGAAAGCCCGTGGCTTAATGTCGGACCGCGATGTAAAACACGTTTGCATAATTGGAGCCGGCTTCATTGGAATGGAAGTAGCCGAGAACTTGCGTAACCTCGGGTTCGAGATTTCGATGGTCGAGTACGGGTCGCATGTCTTTCCACCAATTGACGCCGACATGGCTGAGATTCTTCACACGAAACTCAGAAGCAAAGGAATCCAGTTGTTCCTAAACGATACTTTTAAGAAAATTGAGAAATCAAGCGTCCTCTTGACTAGTGGATCTGAGGTACTCGCAGACGTGGTAATTTTGGCAGCGGGAGTGAGGGCCAGAACGAGTCTGGCAAAGCAGGCTGGTTTGAAGTTAGGTGCGACAGGAGTTAGTGTTAACTCCCATATGCAAACCTCGGACCCGGACATCTATGCAGTTGGAGATATGGTTGAGACACAACACACCGTCATGGGACAGCCTGCTATACTCGCCTTGGCTGGTCCGGCAAACCGACAAGGGCGGCTCGCGGCCGATCATATATGCGGCAAAGAAGTACAATATCGTGGCAATGTCGGCACCGTTATCTGCCAAGTCTTTGACCTGAGCCTCGGCTTCGTGGGCCTTTCTATCGAAGCGCTTCGTCGATTGGGCCACGATCCTCTTTGGGTCACAGTGCATCCCCTTGACCATGCAGGCTATTATCCAGGCTCACAAACCATGACGATCAAACTCGCTTTTCAGAAAGAGACGGGCCGTATCTGGGGAGCACAGATTGTAGGCAAGGCTGGTGTCGACAAACGTATTGACGTGCTCGCTACAGCTATGCAATTTGGCAGCACGGTTTTTGATCTGGAGCATCTCGAGCTAGCCTATGCACCACCATACGGCTCGGCGAAAGATCCTGTCAATATGGCCGGCTTTGTGGCTTCAAATGTTCTACGTGGAGACTGCGATATCATTCACGCCGAACAGCTCAACCAGGCGAAGCTTGGCAAGTTGCAGATTGTGGATGTCCGCTCGCCTGAGGAATTCGCTAACGGTCATCTTTCTAAAGCGATCAATCTACCAGTCGACAGCTTGAGGCATCATTTTGGCGTTCTTGATAAGTCACTACCAACTGTCGTATACTGTCAAGTGGGCTATCGCGGCTATTTAGCTTACCGCATCCTTAAGCAAGGGGGGTTTGATGTTGCTAACCTCGATGGTGGTTTCAAGATGGTAGCCGAGGGAGGATATAGATTGATCGACAGTTAATTCTTTTTTTTTCTTCTTTTTTTTCTTCTTTTTTTTTAATTTAGTTTTCCGTTTTTCCTTTCTAACATTAGTAAAATGATGAATCCTTATATGTAATTAACAGTTGAAACACATAATAACCTTTCACATGTCAAACCTTGGAATCAGTCTAGGTTATGTAGATACTGAATGGTTTAACTACCGAAGAATGCGCCGTAATAAAGGTTCTTTATATGAGCTTTTCGTCAAGAAGCGAGAATTACTACTGATATTTATTGACCTCTAGAAACAGAATTTATAGCTATTAGGGTTTGGCTGCACTGTGTAAAGGGAATCTGGCTCCTTCGCCCTATCGGTAGCATACAGATGACAGGAATAAGAAAAGGAATCAGAAGAAAGTATCGAGAATCAGTATCGTCGACTGAAGACTGAAATGTCGATTCAGCTTCATGGCATAGCATATACGGCCTCACAGAGGCGGAGCTGTAAAGATTGAACGCGGAAATATTATCTAATAACTCAATTAGGGTCCTGGGGGCTTCAACTTCATTCTGCCATTATTTGGCCGTGATGTAACTCATCTCCTTGTTAGTTGGCCGGAATGAGATAGAAGTTCTTCCTTTGCGATCCTTTCTGTGGTCGTGCCCTTTGGGTATTTTTGGTCCTGAATGAGCTTGACAATAGAATTACTCACAGAGATCACGATTATTCGTTTTTTAATCATGAATTGAAAAGATAGCTCTCTGTGCAGGGGCCAAAGTTATAAAATAGATATACACTATGGGACATCCCCTCCAAGGCCGAGGCAACTGAGCTGCAAGGAAATAACACAAAGCCACCTTCGTCCGACTATTTGACTCTCTGGGGGTTAAGAATAGGAATTGGACAACTTTTTGATACGAGGTGTATTTGTTCTATATAAACTATCACTGTATGCGAACACTTATTTCCGCCAAATCAGGACTAGATAAGCCAAGAGCCTATATCCTGCGATAATACCAATGAGAATTCCAACCCAGGTCCCCTCCAGCCCCATAGAAATACTAAAATTATCCAAAACCGCCGTGCCACGGATTTTCCCCGCCGAATTCAAGTCACTATAATACATACACTGATAGCCTTGGGGCGTCTTTGCGCAGGCGTACTCTCGGGATTCGAACTCATTAACCATCATACCCTGAAATACATATGCCTGGAAGTCAATATAATGGAATACATACTTCCAAAACGGATTGAGGATACTCATTGGTACAAGGAATCCATCAACGCACATCCAAAGCCCATTTGCGAAGGCTGTGATCGCCAATGCCACAACGAAAACTGGAAAAAGACATGAAACCAACACAACGAGTGACTCCGCTGCCAGGAGATCAAGGAATAACCACATAACCCACATAAAGAACGCGCTGGCATTTGGGCGAAAGTTAGATAGCCAATATTCCACTATCGAGAAGACGAGAGTAATAAGGAAGAGGAATGGAAGTCCAATGATGAAATTTGATACCATAAACGAAGGTGGACCAACGAGGCCATTTGCACGCTCCTGGTAAAAAGTGTGCAAATCCTCTAGGAAGGCGGGAACATAAGCAATCGCCATAAACGACATGAAGGCGCCGCCGAAGAAAATGGCATTTATGAATGCCTGGATGTATTTTTGGTCCGTCTTCAGTCTCAGGAACACGGTCCCCATGAGGATTGCCAGGCCCAGATACATGACAATGCGGATACCATATACGACAACGTCGCGGTGCGATTTGATCCAAGAGCGGTGAAGCAAGATCAGAGGAATTAACCAAGGGCTTGGTTTTAGAATTTTATGTCTTGACAAATCGACAGAGGAAGCATATCTCGCGCTCACGATAGCAGCATCAAGATCCGCGCGCTGGGTTGACACTGCCCATTTTTGAGTAATATCTTCTGTGCGGCGGCGAACTTCGCCGTTCTTATCCAAGTCGGTATTAATTAGGTCAAGATAGAACTCGGCAGCATTAGTCTCACGGGGCATATAGTAACCAGCCCTGGCGAAGTAGATAGGTGCTTCGCAGACTAGACCAAAGTAGCAGGTTTTCCCTCCCGAGAGGAGGCAGAGCTTGTCGAATTGATGAAATGTCGCCGAAGAGGGTTGATGAATGGAAGCTATTATAAGGAGCTGGCACACATTAGCCCGCATTTAACCAAAATGTCGACTTTCCAAGAAGGAGAATACCCACCTTATTCCGCCTGCCAATCTCTTTAATATAAGTGATGACTTCGAGACTGAGAGCTGAGTCTAGTCCACTGGTTGGCTCATCAAGGAACAGAATTTTAGGATTGGCAACGAGCCGGCTAGCGACACCAAGCCGTTTCTTCTGGCCTCCACTCAGACCCTTCTTAATAGGTGTGCCGACAATAGTGTGGGCCTGTGACTGCAGGCCAAAGCTGGAGATAAGGTCATCCACACGGCGGAAAGCTTCCTTCCTAGTTACGTTGCTATCACTAGGTTAAAAAAAAAAAAAAAAACAATCGCTTCGAGGGCGGCAAGTCGTACCTAGGAAGCGCAAGCCTGGCCGCAAAGATCATCGTTTCTCGTACCGTCAGACTGCCTATCAGTGCATCCTCCTGCTCTACGTATGTAGAGAGATTACGGGTCATCTCGAGTTCCATCTTCTGTCCATTGCCAAGTATATCGCCTGTTGTAGTCGCTCCAGCAGCAGCGACTCGACGAGCAAGAGCGTTAAGCAACGTGGTCTTACCGGATCCACTCGGGCCCATGATAGCAAGCATTTCAGATGCGTTGATAATTCCTGACGCTTTGGATAAGATGGAAAGTGGCTGTTTGGTTTTCCGGTCTTTGACGAGGACTTCAAGGTTGCTCCAGGCGAAACTTTCGACAACATCGTTGGCTAGGTGACGAGTTGGGATCACACACATCTCAAGATCCTCGACTGCATGCTCGTTTGATCCATGTTGTCTAGATTGAGTACTCATTGTCACCGATTTGCATGACCCAAGCCGTCGGCGGAGATATAAGCAAAGGGACAATATCTTTTATGAATGGTTATTGATTAAATAGTGTATCTATTAAAGTTACCAAGAACGAGAAAGGCCGAGTTATAAAGTTACATGCCTGCGAGTGCGAGAGAGACGTCGCCTTGCGGCCAGCTTGGCATCAGTTACTAAACACGTCAACGGCGCCCCAAAATCTACATATCCTGTCAATGCCCCTCATAATTGTGATACTAGTCAGATCATGGCTTTTGAGTATCATTAAAAAAATTAAGGGCGCATGTGATTGGAGTGCAGCTAGCTGGTCAGATCATTTCGGCGACCAAGATGACATTTCCTCGCGGCGGCCTAAGGCGCTTCGAATTGCTCGACTAGGACTATCCCTGGCCCTTACCTGAGGCTCTTCCATGTCCCCTTGACCTAGACCGCCGAAGTGCAAACATGCCATGCTGGTAAAACTAGCAGATTCACTCATTGACTGGGTTCCTCATAGTTAGGTCCTGTTTCGTCCACGTAAACGTATCTGGCGGCCATTCTCAACTCCAATACTCTATGGATTAAGCAACTATCTAGAGTCTCTGGCAGGCAACGGGGCTTGCCGATGGGGTGATATGATCCAAATCAGTCCTCTGTCGTCTGAACACGTCATCTTATCGAAGCGGGCGCATCATAGACTATCGCACGAAAGGGCGATGAATCATAGCTTAACCTTAATGATTCTGTCGTCTGCTTTTTCGTCATATCATTAAGCAAACACCATTTTCATCACAAATCGTTACACGACTCATTTTGACACATATTGCGATACTGTTATACAGAATACACTGTATGCAGAGTAATAATTACTGGGAAACCAGGGGTAAGCCTAACAAATTGACCTACGTGATATGATGTGAGTCGTAACATGACAGGATTTAGTTATTTACTACGGTAATCTGCGAAAATGATACGCACGCTACCAAACACTCTGTTTATTTGTATGCAAGGTCCTAAGAGAACATGTCTTTTATCTGGGCCCATCTGCTTAGTGCCCATAGCTCATCATGTAAGTATTCCCATAGTAACCTTCTTCTTTAATGCCAGTAAGATGACGCCAAAGTTTAAGCGAAGACAAGCCTCAGTTATTCTCAGGTTTGCAACACCCATTCATCCTACAGTAGTACGATCTCAAGACCACAGACAGCAAAAAGCATCGATACGTAATGATCGCCCACGAGGGTTTTTAATCAGACCATGGTAGTAGGAGATAATGCTTGCTTTAAAAAAGACACCCTCTCTTTATTAAACCTATGAGTGCTATCTGCTTATTGCGACTGCAAACACCTCCAACGCTCCACGACCATCTCTTTCCCCTCGGGAGTTGCCTGACTAAAGTCGTCAATCCCTTGTCTCAGCCTAATCAACAAAATTTCAGCCTTTAAGCTAGTAAGATGATGCTTGGAAAACTCTTTTTCGATGCCTTTGAGGGTATAACCTAACAGGCCGAATATTGCTAGTGATATCAACCTCTGGTCCTTGTATAGGAAGGATATTTGTTTCCGAAGTAGGGGTATATGAATAGAATACTTACCAGCACCCAAGTTGTATACAAACCCCAACGTCCCATTCCACATACCCTTACCAAATCCTTTTCCGGCTTCAGCTTTAGCCCCCTGATAAGGCTTGATTACGACTCCACTAAAGGCGTCCCACAAACCCAAAACGAACTCCCTTCCCGCCGTACACGCACCGCTGCCCAAACCGGTAATCTCATTCCGTTGCCTTACCTCAACAGCATTGCTAGTATACGAAGGATAATTGTGAAACCCATTAGCTACGTTGTAAACCAGAGCCACGGGAACCTTAAGGCCTGCCTTGGCCACGTCAGCCGCGAACCGTCCCGTAATGTGCATAATATAGAACATGTGGCCGCGAGGGCCTTGTTCTTGGGCTTTCCAAGTGGCCTTTCGCCGTTCGTGCAGAGTCGGCACCCGTTTGGTCTCCGGAGTAGGGATTTCGCCAGTAAGTAGGGATTTGGTGGCCATTTTGTGGGCGAAGTTTTCTAACTCGGTCGGTGCGAGCCGGATGCTGTCTTTGAGGATGCCGTTATGAGTGGGATTTGTTAGCTCAGCGATGGTCATTCCGTTGCCATTTGTGTTTGGTGGAGGCCCTTGGTGTGCTTCCCTAGCTGTAGATGAAACATCGTGGTCCTCATTGTGATTTACGGTTAGCGTCGGTTGATGTATGTCTCTGTTGGTATTATACCAGGACATTTGTGGGAGTATTGCCTTATTGTCGCGACTTGACCACCTAGGCCTGTTTTTTAATCGTTGGGAGAAGTCGCTGGCTGCTGTACCCAAGGTGATAACAAAATTCGAAGCCGCAGCCACAGCACCAACAATAGGATGCTCTGCACCTTCATCAACATACCAATGCTTATGCTTAAGGAGCTTGAAGTCTCGAGGGTCCAACAAACCCTTATCAACGAGGCAAGCTGCCGCAAATCCACTCAGGTGGGTTCCCGTTGTTTTGTGTCTCCAGACGGCAAGCCTATCGGGACAGATATCGCATCGAAGGTGGTCTATATCGAGCCTCTCCTGGAAATCTACGGCTGTACCACAAGCCCCATCTTCAGCACCTATGCGCTCCGCCATCTTTTGTACTGCCTCTTGGACCTCGGTCTTGAGAGAAAAGATGATGCTGCTTGCCAAGATCTCAGCCGTCAATTCTTTGAAGGGTATGGGTGTTGGGCCAGCCCCTGCTTGTGCAATCATCTGGCCCCAAAAGGGCTGGTCACCGAAGAAGGGAACGATGACAGTTGGACGTCCAGCTGCAATGCCCGCGGCTGTTGTCCCGGCTCCCCCGTGATGGACAACGGCAGAGACGCGTTGGAAGAGCCAATCATGGGGACAATCGCCAATAAGACAAATGGTTTCGGGGATATCTCCTCTCCCAATGCCGCCCCAGCCTCTAGAAATGATGGCCCGGACACCAGCCAGTTTGACGGCATCGAAGATTAATTGCGTAAGGGCTGGTGGGTCTTCAATGACGATTGACCCAAATCCGATATAGATAGGAGGCGGCCCTTTCTCCAAGAAGCCAACCAGGTCCGGTGTAGGCATATAATGATTAGCTAAGGATAAAAATGAGAAGCCGGTGATGTTAATATGAGACCCCCAATCAGATGGCTTCGGAATTAAAGACTGAGACCAGAGGTAACTATACGGTACGCGAAGCCTGGTGAGAAGCTGGTATCCCCATAGTGGACTGATAGAATCGAGGCATAAGATTCGGGTACGAAACCTGTTTATTAGATCACCGAGTCTGTATTATGTCGCTGGTTAGAATCAGAATTGGAAATGTGCCAACAGATACGAACCCTTGCCATGTAAGCAGCTCCATGACTATATAGGAAAGGTAATTGGCGACAGCGCCATCAGTACTACCACGGTATGTCATGGAGGCCAATGGATGAGAAAACCTCTCAGTCGGTGACCAAGGCATAGTAAACACCATATGCAACGGGATACCCAACTTCTCGGCGCAGTGGATATGGGCCATCGATGGCGGATTAGCAATAATAGCATCGGCGATAAAAAGATCCTTGGTCTCTCGAACGTTTGCAGCCATTACACGATCTCCCATTCCATCACCAGCTTCAATGCAGCTCCTCCAAGCACCAATCAGAATCTCCCACATCTCCTCACGCCTTTTCTTAATTTCACCTGCTTTGACGCTTTTGCGAGAGGGCAGCAAACCCGGGTTCTTAACCATGTAAGCCATTAAAGCCTCAGGGTCACCGCCAATACTGAAAAATTCGATGCCCTGCGACTCGATAAAATGCTTAAAGACGGGATGAGTGCAAATACGCACGCGATGGCTGTAAGGAGGTCGTGAGAGGGCCTGAGCGACGGGGATGAAGGGCTGCACATCGCCACGAGACCCAATGATATGGATAGCGATGTTGAGACGCGGAGTAGTGACTAGTTGTTGGGAGTTGAGACTAACAGTGTTACAACTCCTTTTCTTGAAGGGCTCTGTAGGGACTGCACGACTCTGGCAACCCTTGAACCAGGAGACAACAGACTGAGCATGCTGATGAAACTGGACCTTTACGCGACCGTCGGCTTGGACATTGCCTGACGTGATGTTTTGGGAGTCGGCATCTTTAATAGTAATATTGCCGAGACCGTTGGATTCTGTCAAACTGAAGACCATATTGCAGCAACGATGGAGACGATAGAAGCAAACGAGGCAAGAAGTGCGCCAAACGGAGAGTCTGTGTTTAAATTTAGTAGTGATGTCATTAGATTGAATGTAACCTTTGAACGCCACGCCTAAAGCCCACTGCGACTGTTGCGTCATTGTGGGCTGATAAATTAGGTAGCAACTATGTACCATTTGTATTTGCATCATCTCCAGATATACGAAGGAAGATACATGGGAAGAAAAATACTACGAAATTTACTCGCACCAAAACCCCATCCCACATTTACACCCGCCCTAGCTCCCTATTATCTAGTCAAGACTCTCGTAACCCTAGCTGTCACTCAGTCCGTTTTCCACTTCTCTCCTGTTCATGTTTACAACAATGGGAGGGGTCATTAGGGTCCATTTCCTCGCTCTTTTGATGCTGCAGACGGTGGTTTTTGTCCTGCTCAGAACAATTCTCATGTTTGTCTGCGCCTTGTTCATGATGCTTATGACTGCCGGCATTACCATGATGCTTGTGGCCATCGTGATGCTTGTGGCCATCGTGATGCCCCGGGCCATGCATGTGATGAGAGAGACTTTTTGGCTCAGTCTGAGCCATGGTCTCGGTGCTAGTGGGATTTGGTGCTGTCGCTTCGGCCATTTCTTGGTCACACCGTGTACAGGTCGTATAAATTTGATTCGTTTGGAATGCCTGGTAGGCGAAAACAGGAGATTTTTATTGAGAAATTTGTAGAAAATGTCAAATTAGGTTGAGTGCGTTTCTAATATGACCACATAGGATAATGAATTTGTATGTCGATTTTGGAGTATGTTACGAGAAAAGTGAGCTTTTCAAGTAAAAGTCCCTTGGTGTGACTTACTAGCGCCCTTTGAAGTGAGTAATGATGGCGTGTATATTCGACGATATGATATGACGATAAAGTCTATAGCGGGTATTTGGGCATAAGAGCAGTACAGTTGGAGGTTTTGAGTTACACTAAAATGCTGAATGTAGATGGGTTTAATCTCAGTAACCTCATGTGAGTAAGCCAGAGGTTCGTATTTTCGACATCTCCCATGATATGATTATATTACGCCAGCCTGTACGGCACCAACGCACGAACTGTGAATGCGTCAGATCATTACTTTATCAATGCTACCACCTGATGACTGACTCGGCTTCATGTTTATCTGCAGATATGGACGTGTTATATCATACATTATCCTCCTCATCATTCGCGCTTTTGAGACTTCCCTCAGCTCGCATATATCTATTGGATAGGCCTTCTCGATCAACAAGCAAATGCCGCCTAAGATGATCGCACAAGGAAAAGAACAGGGGTATTGCCCAGGGTTGCAAACAAATAAATCGAATCAAATCGAGCATTCAATTTGATTTGATTTGGATACAAAAATGATCGATGTGATTTGATTTGGATCCATTTGGATCCATTTGATTTAGATAGCCCCACCTTTCTCCCACGATGAGATGCATTGGTCTGCTTCTATGTCCACCTAGAGTCGGTCTCTGAGCTCGAACCATCCGCCCTGTGAGACTGAATATTCGCTTTGCCTCGGGAGATGTCGCAATGAGCTGAAAAGAGATCTATCGCCACTCGTGACAGACGTGGATATTTGACCATTTCCTTGAGTCTTCACCTTGCAATGGGCGGCATTAAAGCCAAAAACTATGGCAGTTAAATTGGGAGGTAGGGGCCTAGTTACCAAAATAGGCAGGATCTCAACGCAAAGGTGGGGCGACTGGCCCGTCTAGCACGAGTGCTGATTGGTCAATATGTTATCCAAATGAATTTAAATATCCAAATAAATCGGACGTCCCCATTTGATTTGATTTGATTTGGATAAACTTGATTTGATTTGAAAAGATTTGGATTTGATTTATTTGTTTGCAACCCTGGCTCCATGGCATCTGGTCAGATAGGTGAGGGTTAAGTTGCCAGACGAGTTGCTGAAAGAATGTATCGCTAAAGAAAGAAAAAGGAACATTGGTGTTGATCAGAAGTCCCAGGCTCAGTTCTCGGATTATCTTGACTCTAGCACGCGGCAAGGCGCTGTACTGCAAGCCCGGTCGCTTGGGCCGTTCAGATTCATCGGTCACGCGTCTATATCAGCGCCTTGACTGCTCCCGGGGATCCTGGGGGGCCTACGTTGGTCAATGGTGCTCAAGCTCGCGACGTCACATTTACATACTTGCGGAGGTGGTCAGCTGCCGAACTCGTAGCAGCAGCGGCGAAGAACTCGGGCTGGCCCTTCGCGTCGCACAAACGACAGGCCCAGTAAGGACTCAAAGGACTATCGTTAGTGTCGATCTCAATAAGAAAAAATCCGTGGCGCTTGATCCAGCTCTTCCAGCCCTTCGAGCCTTTCCGGGACAAAGACTCTTCCAAAACATATCGTTTATTCCTCCATACTGCTCGCGGAAGATTTGGTGGTCTGGTGAGGCCACCCGCCCAGGCTGGTCGCCCAACCGAACCCAGCCGGGGTGACAAAATGAATGAAGAAGTTGATCGCCCTTTTAGGCCCAGTCATCGTGCATGATGTCAGTATTATATTGTCAACCATCTGCTAGCCGATCGAGAAGGTAAAACTATTGTAACTTGGGCAAACATGCAAAGCTATCATCAAAAGGATTGATCTCTATGTGTAAAAATAAAGAAAAAAAGGAACGAAAAAAAAAAGGGCTCAGAGGCCATTCATTGCATTTGCATAAATATCTGTTGCGTGGCTGTCGATCACTTCCATCAAGTCTTGGCGGAATATCCGCCCTGATCAACACCTCACGGTTCTCGTCCTCACTTCCTCTTCGCCAGCAAAATGTACGTGCCCCAGACTGATTCAACCTGGATATCTCTCCAGTGGTCACCCTGTGCCTTCCACTCGGGTTCTGCCTCCAGGATCTGGTCAAACAAGATGTCCACAATGTCTCCCTCACCACCTTCGGCACGGCTCTTCTTGTCCGGGTGCGCATCCATCCAGCCCCGGTACGCAGTGAAGGCCCGCACATAAGCCTCAAACTGTCCAAGATTGATCTTGCTCCTCATCCAGGCCGTCTCTGGGTCTGCAACCTCAGTCGTGTCTTTGTCAACGTTGTAGGTGATTCGCTTGATCTTGTCCCACTCCGACTCAGGGGGCTTGACGTCCGCCAACAGGCCCCGGAGGATGTCTCGCGCGGGACGCTCCCAATACTGGTTCAACCCTTCCAGCCCGGGCGACACATCTCCTTCGTCGTAGCAGAACCTCTCAAATATCTTGTTGGCTTGCGGGTGTCCAATGATGATGTTGTCCTTGTACCCCCAAAAGGCCAGTGAGCCGCCTGACTTAACTACCCTGGATAACTCTGGCCAGACTCGGGAGTAGTCGAACCAATGCGCTGACTCGCCGGCTACAGCCATGTCTACCGAGTGCGCGGGTAGAAAAGACAAGTCCTCGGCGCTGGCCTGGCGGAACGAGATCTTGGAGAATTGGGCAGTGGCTTGCATTCCCTGCAGCATCATACCAGCACTAGGGTCAATGGCGATGGCCCTGGCAAAGCGGGGGCTCAGCTCCCTAGCAACAATTCCATGGCCAGAACCCAAGTCCAGCAGCGTACCATGAGGATCATCATGATGATAATACCCCAGAATTGTCTTAAACAGACTTGCAGGATACGTGGGCCTGGCTGCGGCGTACCCTGCAGCAGAGAAAGTTGCCCTCCTGCCGTGGCGTTAGTTCAGTTGCGGAGTCTCCTAGGAGAAGATGCATCGATCTGATCATCATGACTCACCCATAAATGGACATTGTCACAGTCACGATGGCTGATTGATCAAAGGTCACTGTACTCGGGAGAGTCGCTCAATAAAGAAAATATGCACCCGCAGGATCGACTGATTTATACTTCGCAGCCGCGGCTTCGGCCTTACACATGACACAAGCACTCAAGATTGATGGAGTGATCGACCGGTATATGCCGCTGCTCCGCAGCGCGGCGTGGGTGATAACGGAACGGAACCTACAACATCCCTTGAATGCCTGCACCCTTGATTGACAATCCTGAACGGCCGAAGACACAACCTATGCTGCTAGCCAAGTGTTCAGCTGACTTTTTGATATAATGACCACCGAAGCCACTGTTCGCAATTTCTTTGCGCTCTCAAGGTTGCCAATGAGCGAGGCGGATTCGATGCAGTCGTGGCTGGCGATGGCGGCCGGGTCACGAAGGGGGGTGCATTTTATTGAATGGTGAGCGAGGACTGAAGTTGGGAAGCTGTAAGAGCTCGATTGGAGGGCAGAGAATCATGACCAAAGAACACGTAGTTTGATGGTCATATCATATTTTACGAGCAGCCTAAGTTTTGGGCACGCTCCCGCCCTCTCAGCTTGTGAGTAACCCGGTGGCCCGAGCATACAAAGCCAATCAAAACCTTCCTTTGTCATCTTACTTTCTTGGCATGCAGATGTTAAGAAAGTAGCTCCAATTACACGAATCTTCTTAACAAGACCTTTTTAACCTGGGAATCCATTCTCCTGCCAATCTCAATCGAGGAGCTCGCACTGCCCTCTTGCAAAACAGCCCTGCTGTCGTAAATGGACCTATTAGGGTCCCGCCCTCCCACAGGAGGATGGCATTTATGCCGTTCTCGCCTCTCTATGCATTCTCTACTGCTGCAGCTACAGAAGGAGCCCAGATCGCCTATCCTGACCCCTCCCCGGACCCTACCTCAACTACTGTATAGTAACCAGTCTCTATTTTTAAAGCGGCCATAAGCTCACACGGGACCGTATAGAGGAGTACAATACCAAGTTAAAGGTATTTTAGGCCTTCCACGCTAAATTGAAAGAAGCAGCAAAATAATTCACCACGGGGCCCAAACGGGAATTCGCCCAAAGTTTGCCGATAGCTTCCTGGTCTCCTGAAATCAGGCGCTTACTGACGCGGCCTCGCCTCGGCTGCAAACAACGCCCTTGCCCAACAATCCCAACAACATCAACAACAACAGCCCCCTCATCACCAGGGACAACCGATTGCAGGTGCCCTACTCCAAGAGGAACTCTGCCTCTTCATCCGGCTGGACGCCGAATCTCCGCCCAGGGACCATAAGGACTATGCAATCCTGACCAATATACCCCGGAAACTTTGAGTGGATCCACGCAAGACCCCGCGAGCTTTCCAAGTCAAGTCCGGATGGGGCCGTCCTTGCCGCCGACATAACCACCAGAGACCTCATGGAGAAACAGACTGAATGGGCAGCCGACTTAGGGGCCGCCGCCATAGAGAATAGGCAGGAATGGTTTACCTACCTAGTCTCAGATTACCCCTGCAAGCTGACCGACCTCTATGGCAATGAAGTGAATAGCGATGCAGCCGCAGACGAAGAAATAGAACTCCAGACAGGGCAAAAAACCGTCAACATACGGCCCATGCGGCACTAACCTGACAACCCCGTAATGAAGACCTTACTTATATCCTTCTTGGAGCCAGTCAAGAAATACTGGCATCTCTTTAGCAGCCGACTAGCGAGGCTCATTAAGAAAACCAACTATCCAAGACAGTGGAATGTATCCTGAAATGTATGCTTAGACTACCACCCGTCACTTACCTGTCATCGACTCCTCCTATGCAAACACTGCAGTGAAGCCGCCAGACATGAGTCCGGGGACTGTGCTGCACCCCTAGCAATAAGCCAACTACCTTGTCCCCCGCAAAGCTAACTTCGCCAAACGCCCAGCACGCTGAAGAAGGTGCATGGCATTTTCCACTGGCTGACCAAACATCAAAGGGACCATATTTGAGTTATAGTTGCTGAAATATATCGCCAGCGTAACATAGAAGCGCAACGGCTCGCACCTGACCTACAGCAAAACGGCCCACAGCAGGATAGCACACCATTACCAAGCTATCCTTTGTCGCCGGCAACACTTATCTACTCATTTCAGAGCATCTGAAGGCTCTCAATGCGGCTTTCCTTAAGCAAAATCACGACGCGCACATCTGGCTTGACGGCCTGTATCTTGAAGTCCTTGCCATGGAGCGCGGAGTTGTCGAGGCGTACGGGAGCCTGGCGCATCAATGGGCTGGTGCCGACACAGGACAGCTTCTCGAGTTGATCCACGTTAACGACCCGTTCCAGCTAAAGTCTAGATGGAACGTAACCATGGATCTATACCTAGAACGAGCTACTTCCAAGGGCATCGCCGACGCAGCCCATGGCTTGTTCCTAGAGCAAGGGAACGCTGTTGTGGATGCCACCTTGCCTTAGCTGCGGCGGTAGAGCTCTAGGCGTTAAAGAACGTAAGGTTTAAGGAAGGTGGAAGTTGGTGTAAATGACCAAATAGAGCGAACAGTAGAAAGATGCATCGGCTTTATACCGGAGCGATAGAAAGGAAGAGCTCTAAATTTGAAAGGGCGAATGGTCTAAATATATTTGCTTGTAGTTTAAAGGATTGGAAGGAATGAATAATAGAGAGATATAGTATTATCGGAGTTGAGTAATAGGCAGGTAGAGCTCTATTAGATAGTGATGCAACTCTTGAATAGTTTAATCTAAACTAGATATTACTTTCTTACTATTCTCTTATAGCCTCTATTTATAGTTACTAGTTGTTAATACAGCCGTATGCATATAATTATCAAGCTGAGCAATGTGGCTGATGGGGACATAAACGGGGATTCTCAGAGGCATCGCTAACTAGTATGCACTGAGCTTTTAAGTACATAAGACATGGCCAATATTGCATTTTCCAACTCGCATAGCATTCTCTCGATGCATCGAATTATCTCGTCTTGATTCGCCTCTTCTCCAATAATAAGAGGATTCCGACAGTCGGCAGACTTGTCCAGATAAGCTCCGTCGTCAAGCAACGCGCGTCTGTTGATCAAAAATTGCACTGCTAGATAATATAAGGACAAACTATTTGGGATGGGGATGTAGCCTACCGTTTTGGTCGAGCGAGTGTGAAGCTGTCCTCAGGACTGTTCCCAATATGCATACCGTGCCTATAGGGCATATTCTAGAGAAAAGACATCACCCAGCAATTCGACGCCTGGGCTTCCAATAGCAGTAAGTTTACTACTGGGGTTAAGACATTCATGGAAAAGATAGCAATGCTTGACTCCGCGGGACGTTGGCCCACCATCAAACCCTTGACGGAGGATAGGAAGCTTGACAGATCTTGCGCAGGGAGTTCGGCCTATAAAGAGGCGGAGCAGGCGGTCCAGCTCGCGTCGTCGCACGGGAAAGGCGCCCTCCTGTCTGTTGGAGAGAGAAGGGGTTTGCTACCGCAGGGTATCGACTGGTAGCAGCCTACCGCATAAACGCATCCATTCATCGACTCCTTTTGTATTCATGTCTTCTACCACTGCGCGTTCCACATCACCAATGTGGACTCGCCGCGGACCGTCAGGAGGCCCTACTGTACCAATTACCACTGGTAATGGCATCCAAAACCATTTTTTGGGCGTTCAATATGCGGACGGGTTTCGTCCCAGATTCCATATTTGGTATAATTCTCTCCGCTACCGGACTACCTCTCGCTGTTTATTCCACTAGCCCAAGTGGGTTTACTAGAGGTTCATTCACTTGCTACTTTGAAGTGAATCACTGGCTTGAAATTGAACAGCCTTGACCCATCTAAGTTACAGATCCACTCGAAATTCTACTCTACTAGAGCTAGAGCTGCACTATAATACAACCTTCTCCCTGTTCGACAGCCGAATATAAGGCTTTTTTTTCATCGATATCCCACTGAACCATTTCCCAGAACTCACCCATGTCTCTTCTGCTTGCAAACAATTGCTCCTTCTCGGTCTCTTGAGCTACTTGTGCTTCGATACGATTAGCCTCTGCTTTGTCCCAGTCTTAATTAGCCGTTATCTCTTCTTTGGCAGCACCTCCCCATTTGCTTATAATCAAAACACCCGCTATGGCTTGCTTTTAGGTAGCCTAGAGGTAGGCCCATTGCTTTTCGATACGGGTGTTATCAAGTACGGTTCCTGGGGGTTAGGCCTTATACCAATCATCTCTTGACTTGACGTATCCTTGGTGGATGACTCGTGGATCGTCATACCTCAAATGCTTAGTTGCACCTGGAGCTGTATCTTTCGAAAGCAATGGTGATGGCACTGGTGGTCTACAGATAGATGGTGTAGGCTATGGATATCAAGGTTCTGCAGTCGTGATGTCTCAGTCTACCTGCCCTGCTTCGATGGTAAACTAGAACAGCAGTTCTTGAGAATTCAATTCAGGCTTAAACTCGAAGGTTTCCAAAGTCGTGATTGGCTGCCACTGCAGTTTATTGATCGCTGTTGTTGATGGTTTTGGTTGCTTAGGGGCTGCGAGGGATATCTATTGATGGTCTTCCAAACACACCTGCGGCTGGTCTGAAGATACAACTGGCAATGCTCTTAATTCCGTGTACTGTAGTAGATACTCATTTGAGATCCTTGCGTAACTGAGTATATAACATTTAATACATAAAGCAGGGTTATGCATCAGCCTTACGTTCTCAATGGCTTTACAGCCACCAAGTCCTTTTCTTACACTACATAAGAATAGAGATAAGCTCACATCTACAGGATTAATTGTTTTATAGGGTTCTAAATGGGGTAATTAATTACCTTTCCCAGTCAAATGCCAGTGCGAGTAGAAATCTTCAAGTTATAGTACTTAATCTATTGGTTTTATAGGTACAAGCTAAGATTAAGACATCCAGATAGGCTTGTAAGTATGCCACAGAATCCGGGTGCGCAAAGAGAACAACTTTAACTCATCCTTCAGGCCCAGTTTGAAATTGACTCCAGAATCCTTTTTAAAACAGCAAATTAGCAAGTGTGTTATTGCTGCTTTATCCTTAGTAGATTTCTTGCCTAGTATCTGCAATGCGATTAAAGATATCCCGCTGCGTTGCTATTGTGTCGGTATTCTGCCGCATGTACGTTCTAATTTCTTTAGGGGCGATCCCAGCGTTAGCAAGGCCGGTCAGATGAGACAGGTGTTCCTGAAATATTGTCCGAAGTACTGGGTGGGCGGTGGCGCCTTGGCTCGGTTCATGATTAGCCGGCTGTCAGAACAATGCGTAGAGTCCAGGTACTCTTATCTCTAGACTCCTGATCGCCAACACCGAGAACTCGCAGTCTGTTGTTCCAGTTGTCGTCTTGCATTGCCGTTCTCTCGAAACAGTTGGATGGTTACGACCACGATCACATTTACATGATTATCCTACTGCCGGTTTTCTCCTTGGTCGACCTTCCAGTTATGAACGCGTAGCCCCTGGTAGTTGCCCAGGCGTTGATCGCTTCAAAAAGTGCCTCCCGTGACTCGCCCTCGGGAGGCAGTCCGATAGCGGAGAGAGCTATACTAAATACGGAATCCGGGACGAGACCTGTCCGCTTATTGACCGTCCAAAGAATGTTATTGGGGCCATTACCAATGACAATTGATACAGTGGGCTACAGGACGCAAATCACAGTACTATTCATCACGAATCGTACCATCGTGCGTCAACTGTGACGAAAACCAAATAAATTAAGCCTAGCATACCCCCCAAAGGTACAGCATGTGATAAATAGCCTCCGGACTGGGTGGTCATTAATCAGATCATCTTAGCCACGATAAAACCACCTGATCATGTGCCACACACATGTTGTCGTCAGCCATCAGCGCAAGAAGATGAATAACTGTATATGGTGACAAGAGAGGGCATATGAGGAGCAAAAGTCTTCCTCTCAATTAACTGAACCATTAACAGATCACTTGCTGAATTATTACGGAAATGGCGTCAAATAGCACGCTTCACTTACTATGCGCGCCGTACAATGGTGCTCAATCAAAGGCGGCATCGAGAAAAACCTTAAGCCAGTCATGGATGCAAAACTTCCCAAACACGCTCAGTCACTCCCAAAAGGCCACACGCTCGTGAAAGTCGCATACGCATCGCTTAATCATCTCGACTACAAAGTGGCCGAAATGCCTCTGTGCAACATAATGTTCCCCAAGCCTGCCACGCCGGGGCTTGACTTTTCCGGCACAATTGTTTCCACGACGTTGGACGATTTCGAAGAAGGCCAGCGTGTCTTTGGGAGAGCCGAGTTACCCAGTGGTGGAACCATGGCAGAGTATGCTGTTGTCGGAGGCGCAGGAATAGCTGCTTTGCCTGATGGTGTGTTCCTCAAAGAAGCAGCTTGTATTGGTATCTGCGGTACCACTGCTTTGCAATGTCTTCGACCGTTCGTGCAGCCGGGAGACAGAGTTTTTATCAACGGCGGTAGTGGAGGCGTTGGTATTTTCGCTATTCAGATTGCCAAAGCCCTGGGCTGTTCTCATGTCACAACCACTTGCTCAGCGGCCAACGCCGAGTTTTGCCGAAATCTTGGTGCCGATGAGATTATCGATTACAACTCTGAGAATCCACTTGAGGTGCTCAAGAAGAGTGAAGAGCAATTTGACTGCATCCTTGACACGGTCTTTATCAATCCGTACATGTACTGGCAGTGCCACCAATACCTCAAGCCCCACGGAACATATGTCTGCGTTGGCCTACCACCAAGATTCCAGACCTTTAAGTCTCTCCTTACCATCAAACTGTTACCGAGATGGCTCGGGGGCGGAAAGCGAAAGTTCAAGTATCATTCGGTGATTGCGAACCAGAGGGATTTCACTCAAGTTGCCCGCTGGATCAGAGATGGGAAGATTAACACTTTTATTGAGCAGGAGTTTGCATTGGATGATGCAGGAAGGGCTTATGCGAGACTGAAAGCGGGAAGGACGAGGGGAAAGTTGGTCGTTCGTGTTGGAGGAGAGCCTGGCAGCGATCAGTATGACCTTGATCTTTGAGGCTGGGGTAACGAGGTGGAAACAGTTAATGGGATATGGTCGGGCTACATGTTTTCGAGTATGGAAATCCGATGGGCACTAAGGAAGTGCGATTAATGATGAGGGAAGTATCCATCCGTACCTGGACGTTTGAGTTACCGGTAACTCATGAATTTCGACCCTTCTAACTCACTCATGAGTTTAACTCAGACTCATGAGTCAACTCACGTATAATGATCATGTGATAATGCCAGCTTCCCAAATAGGAAGTTGGTGATAAGAATCTATGGTATTAAAGTGCAGAGAATCACCACGCTATTCAATATCACTAATTTCTATATCGAGATCATCATTACCAATGTCCGGATCGCATACTAGGCTCAGTCCACCGAGCCGAGTCCCGACAATATGCCCATTCCGTATCCAGTTGCCAAGACACTCAACTTCCTGCAGCCGCTCGCACGTCATCGAGAGCCGGTCCCATGATGCGGTCCTACGAGCGCCTGAGAATGTCCTTTCTAGCTCTGCCGACTGAGGGCTTATCGACAGTATATCGTTGGCCATATGGCTAAGGCGTGGAAACTGCCGTCGTCGTTCAATGCGACACCACCACTCCACAGGTTTGCAATCGACCTTGATAGTCGGAGAATTAATAAATGCGTCTAAGTTATAGCCATCGGTTGAAAGAGCCGTCTCGACCTCCATCTCCAGTAGCAATAGCTGTAGCTGCGAAGGCGAGTTCCCCAGCGCAGCTGGGATATCCTCCGGAATAGTTTCTATGTCTCCGTCGATATTGATATCGTATTTCTCCTCCCATATTTGCCGAGCTCCCACAATCGCTGGGTTAATCCATGCACTCTTCCAGTTCTTATCCAAGTATGCTTTTCGACAGCGTGGATCGAGAAGAAGAGCGGCGACGTAAACGGGAGTCTCATCAGACATAATGTAGTATTTATCGAGTACAAACAATCCCATCTCGATAGAATGGAGCATACGGCTAACATGGAACTCCGGGGTCGAGTAGTGTATTTAACAAATTAATTAAAGGCTGTCCGTTTAACGGAGATAGACCTTATCTTCGCTTTCTCAAAGTGGCTGAGAAGACCATCCATCAGCCGCAGCGTACTGCAGAGGCTCGATTTATCGCCTTCTGTTATCAAAGTTGCCTCGGTAAAGGGCTGGAGGAAAAAGTATGCGTTTTCGACAGTATATCCCAGTCGGCGCCTGATAGATGAGCAGAGCCGATGTCCTTGTCATGGTCTACCATAAACTGGACGATCTGTGCCTTCTTATCGAGGGCGACACTGATAACTTTATACCATGAGGACCACCGTGTTGCGTTCTCGATCTCGAGACTGCGACCCACAGCTTCGCGCCAGTTATCACTATAGATTGGAGAGCTTCCAATCCAAACTGCGAAATGGTGGAGCTTCTGGAGAGCATTAATGCCTTCCCATCCGCTAAATTCTAATAGCTGAGTAGTCCTCTCTCTCGTCGGATGTCCCTGCTGTCTCCCCTGCTTCTCCTCTGATGTGTGATCCACCGTGGTATCGGGCCCTGAAGCGTATTCTGATTTAGAGCAGTAGAGAAGGTTTCGATAGACTGTGCACCAGCGTCGTTGCCAGCGTTATTAAGGGCAGCGCGTGTGAGAAGGCTGATAAGAGCTTTGATGTAAGCCTGTCGATTGAAGGCATTCCGTGATGCCGCTTCCGATGGCGTAGTCGATAATGTGATACATACGTCGAGCGATTACTGAGATTGATTCTGCCGGCTAGAGAGCCCGATTAGATATGGGTGATCATTCCTCAGGTGGCGCCGCGCATTGCTCTTATAGCCATCCTTCCATGGCTTCACCGTATAGTATAAGCAGACATATAAAGTGCGAGGCTTCGCCTTCTCTCTGGTGAAAAATCTCTCATTATCGATGAAATCGGGGGCGGAAGATGGTATCCTTGGTACGGACGAAGTTTCCGATGCCATGGCGATGGCTTGATGGTATAGATAGTGGATCGAGGCGATGAAGAGTCTGCCGATAAGCCGTCCTAGAAACAGCCGTAGCTACTTGGAAGACTTTTTTTTTTACCTTAAGATTCTTGTCAATTTCTGATGGATCTCGATCATAGGGATAGAAGCCCTTGATTTCTCTATTTAATGAGTGGAAACAGGTCGGTTTATTATACATAAGATGAATTGGTCCTCCGGGGCCGTTCTGTTGAAGAACTTGCTTTTTGGGAGACATAGGTGATACCGGACTTCCGGGCTGCCGGTCTGAACAGCCTGCCTGCACTGCTGAAAGACCTTGCTTCCGGTTTGATCAAATGTATGACCCTCTGGTCTATTGGATGTGACAATTCTGAATATAGAGGGGTTTCGATAGATTAGATTAGATTAGATTATAGGGCGGGCCAATCAGACGCCGGGAACACCGTTATGAGTTTATGAGTTAACTCATGAGTTAGCACCAATAACTAAAATGCCCAGGTATGATTCTTACGGGCCGTAAGAATGTAATCGAAGAATAAGAAGGTATTATTAAATCGAGAATCCTGCGAGAAGGAAATGTCTAAATCTTCGCGCGGTCCGGGCATGCGTATAGAATAATTGTTGGCTTATTGAGGCAGCATGTTCTTGGACTCTTCGTCGGTAAGGAAGATCTCATCGACGGGGTCTCGGCGGTTCTCGAGGGGAACGTAGTCGCAATCGATGCAGGAGGGAAGGAAGATCTCTGTATGTGACGTTTGTTAACTGATGTTTCGGTGGGTCACATTAATGACTTCATCACAACATACCCGGATTCCAGTCAAAACCCTGGCTGGAGGAGACGTAGCAGATCTATGGCAGAAAATGTCAGTATTGATTTGCTGGAATATGGTATGTCGTCTTGCACCTCCGGAGGCCCGAGGAGAACGGGGCTGAAGTCACTTACCAGCCAAGGAGGGCTGTTCGGTTCACCGATATTAATGACGGTGCATTCTTGCCTGGAGAGAAAGGAGCCTGGGACGAAGTCAGCAATGCCGGCACAAACGATCTGTGGGTGCAATCACGTCGGGCTGGGGGAGGATCCGGCTTCAACCAACCTAGGAAGCTTAGTCGGCGGGCGTGCAGCGCTTTGTCCCTGCCAGCCGAAGGCGGGGAGCATGAAGGCGAGGTCGAGTAAGGACTATTGGCAGAAGAGCCAGTGCCCTTGTGACAAGAGGGCGTAGCCGAGGGGCCAGCGGGAAGAGCGATGGAGGACGACATGCTGTGAGATGGTGAGAGGAAGCGAGACACCGAAACGAGGGTTACTGTGTGACGGGCATCGGCCGAGTCGTGAGCAAGGAGGGAGAGGAAGTGAGCTTCCTGAGAATGCAATGACTCAAGAAGCAAGCCGTCTGTATAAGATGAGGGACGAAGAGACTCAAGAAAGGCTCGGAGGGAAGAAAGAAGAAGACGAAGAGAAAAGAAGATGGAGGTCGAAAGGTGGCGAGGTTCGCAAAGGACGGCAGAAGGTGGTTTCGAAATGCACGGCAACTCCCGACCGCCGACAACCAGTGAATCGCTGCCGCATCATCCCGTGACGGGCGAGTGACCCGACACTGATAAGCCACAGCCAGGTCGTTGCAGACGCCACGAGAGGACGGGAAAAAGAGCCAATGAAACCAGGACAAACGAAACAGGGTCAACAAAACGTACATAAATCCTGTGAAAAATTAGCGACTCTTGATAGTTGGTCATTCTTGCGTCATGATGTCCTTTGTTTTCTTATTTAACTGTGACCCAGTTGTTGGCTTTCTGGAGGATCTAGGATATACAAAGAATAACGTTGTATTAAGCGAGCGGCGGATTATAGGCGAATAGCGGACTTTGGTTCTTTTTTGGCGGGACCTGCATATAAAAGGTACATCAAAATTGTTAAGAAGGCTTAACAATTTTTGAGGACTTCTCCCAGCCATTCCCGGCAAATTGAATGTTGGCGTAACTTACCGGCCTGCTACCGGGTCACTGGAGACCTCTCTCATTGACTGGTCTTGATCTCTCGGTGCTTCTACCCGGATCATCACATTTGCTTCTCGTAAATTATCTGCATCATTATTGGCGAATCGATTTACCAGCCAACATTATACCCGTATATTAAACCGGTAAATAGTCCTATCGTCGCCCACTGGATTAGCATTGCATGATAACGAGCAACATTCGTGACGTGGCCTCCGATCACAGATCCTTTTTTGCCAGCCTTTGAAGTGGACCAAGGTTGATCAAATCTCCGAGAGCAGGATATCAAATATCGTTGCCATGCTTCCACCATCGCTGCAGGCAAGCATGAGTCAGATTCGATACTTTTACCGCATCATCATCCTTGACACCTTACGACCGGGTGTCCTGGCCTCAGAGGCGCCCCAAAAAGCTCAGCTACCCTCACAGGCACATGTGCCGACTCTGACCCAGGATCCGGCCGTCACTGAGATGCTCCAGTGGAACGATGCTCATCAGGATGCGGATTCGAAGGCCGTGTGCCCGCGACCGATGAGCTGGGTTCTTTACTCGGAGTCGGTGGATGATGGTAAGGCTATCAGGGGGTCATCTGGTATTAATTGGAAGTTTGCGCGGCAAGGTGAGGCGGATTCTGGCAGGGGCCAAAAGTCATATCCATCATGTTGATCATAAGTTCACTCTAGGCACAAGCCTCGTAAACATCTCCGTCGATGGAGGTAGGCCCGCAGTCGCAGAGGAGGATGTTACTTTCGAGCGGAAGGCCTTCATTGATGGGGTGACGTATCTCCTCAAGGCACTTCCCCCGGACCTCGATGTCTGCGAACTGAGGCGGATCCCAATCCGCTCTGCCGGAGGATGTTGCCCATCTGGACCAGGTGGCGGTTCAGAAAGGAGACGGCTTGACCCAATCCGCTTCTGGTCGCCCACGATCCATTCTGCACCGCAGTGTCCAGATGACCGTGGCCAACTTGATCTTCGTCCTCAGCTTTATGCTGCCGTATCTGATGTATCTCATCCGCCACATAGCACGAATGGAGCGGAAATACAAGGTTTTTGAGACCGTGGTCGGCCATGGGCTCAGCTTTGTCAACTCGATCGGGAAACAGAGCTTGTCCCTTACCGAAACGATGTGCCAGATGAACGACGGAAAAGTTGGACAGGCTCTTCTGGAAGCATTCTTATGGACGGTGGATGGGGTCGCACGGGGGATATCGGAGGGGCTTGGCGAGGGTCTACAGCTCTATTGCTCCTCCCACTTTCACTGAAAGTGGACGTTTCGCCTTGTCATTGGCCAATCATCCCTGTATCTACCCCGAATTCCCCCGCATTCCATGCTCACAATAGAACCTCCAAGCAAATTTTAAGTCAGAGCGGTGATCTAGCCCTTTGATTGGTTGACTTCTTTACCTTCTTTTCTTCCTGAGTTTCGAGTTCAACCTTATTTGAGGGATCTGAACGCGTTGACGCGCGCATGACGTGTATCCTGGTCATCTATCTAACTTTCAGGGAAATTTGTGCTTTGTAGAGTTGAAAGAATTCATCATTAGCACCTTATCCCTTCGAGTGCTAACAGACGCCAGGTACGTGGAGATGTAAGGTTGCAGCCAATCAGCGCGCTGCTGAGAACGTTT
>NC_030988.1:2267463-2354857 GCF_000149955.1 Fusarium oxysporum f. sp. lycopersici 4287 | reverse complement strand
CCTACCTGGCTTGAACGAAGTGCTTTGAAGTGTTTTACTGACGCTAAAAGATTGTCGAGGAATACGTGGTAAACCGCAAGCGGCAATAAAGTCAGTAACGCGGTGACGACCCGTTGAGTAGGCGTGAGATGCTCTTCAGCCACCTCTTCGTCACCCTGTCTCGAGCACTGGCGGTGGAACAAGTCCGCAAGGCCCTCTGCCGCGAACGTGCCACAACCAACGGACGAAGTATCCAGACTGTCGCAGAACCCATACCTTATAACCGGTCGGTGTAGGCTTCTGAGGAATCGTTGTTGTCTCTAATGAGCGGCCTGTGAAACGTACCATAGCCTCGTCCACCGTCAAATCACTGCCGGGCACGTACATAGAGTCTCCAGTCCCTTGTATATGCTTCGACCATCGGTCGACCTGCCTGTAGACGCTAGGCATCAGGCCTTCCTGGGGCTGAGCCCGGCGGTGACCACGGCCATAGCTTCCTGAAAGAGCCATAGATGCGTATTGTTGTACAATAGTCGTATGTTGTGAGGTAGTGTTGTACAACTTTAGTAGAGGAAAGGTAGTGTTGTACAACTTTACAACAGTTGTACAACAATAAGGTCACGTGCAACAACCAAACGGGTAGAATTAAGGTGCCATGGCTCTATATCTTCGTCTATAGCGTTCTAGTCGTCTTGTAGACCTACATCCATATGTGCCCCATCATTTTCAGCCAGTGGATTGCATACTAGACCCAATCCACCCTCCCCGGAGGGGACAATTAGTCCTTCTCGTAGCCAGTTGCCGATACATTCCACCTTCTCAAGATTCTTGCAAGTGATTCGAAGCCGGTCCCACGAAGCAGTACGTCGAGCACCTGAGAATGCTCTCTCTGGCTCAGCTGATTCAGATGGGATGGAAAGGATATCGATAGCCATCCGACTGAGCCGTGGATACTGTGCCCGTTGCTCAAGACGAGACCACCACTCAAGAGGAGTACAGTCGATTTCAAGAGGCAAAGCGTTGATAAAGGAATCCAGATTGTCCGAATCTGTAGAAATAGCCTTCTGCTTCACCTCAATTGACCTGAAAACAAACGATAACTGGCCATCCTTCTTCGAGGGTAGCAGTGCAGGACGACGTTCTGGTTCCTTTGAGATGGCAAGTCCTTGATATTCTGTCATCTAGATGTCCCGAGCACCAGCAATAGCTGCCTCATGCCAGTCTCGGGGCCAATTTTGCTGAATATATGCTAGTCGCTTAGAAGGATCAAGTAGTAAGGCGGCAGCATAGACCGGGACATCTTCAGTCATAGTATAGTATTTGTCTAAGACGAACCAGCCCATCTCAATGGCATGGAGCATCCGAGTATCTATTGTGCCAGGCTGCGAGTGCTGTACCTTGACACTCTCATAGTGGAAGAGTAGAGCATCCATCAAGAAGAGGGACTGGGAGACAGAAGAGCATTTTCCCTCGGCATATAGAGTTGCTGATGCAAAGGGCTCAAGGAATGCATGTTTTGGCCAGCAAATCCCAATCAGAACCCGTTAGAATAGTATCTTCAAGCTCTCTGTTATGCTCAAGTAGAAACTAACTGATCTCAACTTTCTTCCTAATGGCATTGTCGATCACTTTATACCAGGAGGACCATCGTGTGGCATTATCAATCCCAAGGCTGAGGCCGACAGCATCACGCCAGCTATCACTGTGGAGCGATGAGCTACGAAGCCAGACAGCAAGGTTATGGAGCTTCTGGAGAGCTGGAATGCCTTGCCACCCAGTATAGCCCTCATCAATGCCAGTCTTCTGACTGGCCTTAGCTGTCGATTTGGGCCTTTTACCTTGCAGTACAGGCTTTTCCTGTTGTGATATGGTTTCTGCTAGTGTGGCGGCAAAGTTGTCGACCATATCCACACTCTCATCACTAATAGTAGCATTGAGAGCTGCTGTGAGAGCCTCCTTAGATCGGGCAAGAAGGAAGGATTGCAAGGAGAGGTTAATGATATGACCAATGCACCGGATTCGACGTCTCTTGGGGTTGAAATCGATCCACTCTATGTTAGATAGGATCCAACTAGCTAGGGGACAAGCATACCTGGAGCTCTGCCTTCAATTTCTCTGATAGTGCCTCCAAACACGTATTATTTGAAGTTGCATTGTCCCCTGTGTGGTAGCCTACCGCAATATATCGAAGTTGCGTAGGACTTCCACAATCAAGGCTGCCTGGGCCTCACCACTATGACTGAATGGACATTCTGGCACTCCTAAGAGCGCCTTTCGAAGTGCGTAGTTATAATCAACCCATTGAGCACACACTGCTAGCATGGCGTGGCGATGCGGTGATGTCCAGAGGTCAGTTGAGATGTGGATCATCGATTGAGAACCCTGAATGAGATCTCTAAGCTGGGAAGCATATAGCCCATAGTTGGCATTTATGATCTTCATGGCCTGATCACGGGACGTAATCAGGCAGTCTTCAATGGCAGGATTGCATGCCAGGGCAAGACTCTTCATCTCATCCCAAGTAACTGAAGAGAATGGGACCCGACGCCGCGTGAGGAGTCCCACGATTACCTCAATATACCGTTGAGCATTGAAGACATTCCGAAGAGCACTGTCGGATGGTAGGAATGTTATATATGAGTCTATGGATGGCTGCGTCGATTGCTGTGAGTTTTGAGACGTCTCACTAGCCTGGATAAGTTGCCGCTGTCGATTTTGTGCATGGGTTATGGCATTGCTCGTGTATCCGTTGCTCCAGCGAGTTGAGCAGTGAAGACAGACGTATTCCCTTCGACCATAAGACTTCCGAACCCTTCCAATTTGAGTCTTGTTCTTCTCAGGATACTCAACACGGAAGAAGCTGTGGAAGTCCCAGCCCAGCCGCTCGATGGCTGTTAATTGAGCAGATGTTGAACTGATAGGCGATGAGCTAGCCATAGTCGAGATTCTAGGAATAAGTGCTTAAGTATATGGCACCCTAATGGTGCCTAAAGCGTCTAGGATTTGCAGTGAGATTCGCAGTATCAAAACAATAGAGACAGGGCAGCTCGGCCATAGCATTGATTGAAAAAGTCATCACTCGCATGTGGAAAATATCGAATCGAAGAAACCTCTTAATTTCTATCTAATGAGGGACTGGGAGCTGGCTTCTTGTAGCTATGTTTCGTCATAAGCAGCATTGATGGCCTTTAGGCAGCCGTGTGCTGCCTTGCGCTAGTTGTGATGCGGCGTTCGTGCTGTCCGTGAAACTATTCACGACAGTTATCCTTGGCCGTGACAGAGCTTATCCGAGGAGTAAAGAGAACATAAACTTATATGCCTGTCTGCTAACGGTGGGCATCTAAGAGCCATAAGTGTGCCACGGGTCGTAGCCATCAGTGACTGGACTGCTGAACCTCTGGTTCTCAACTTTGAGCATCTGGCTCGAAGTGATGTCGGCCTAGTCGGCGGTAAGAATTCCTCCTTGGGCGAAATGATTCGAGCCCTTGGACCCAAAGGAATTCCAGTGCCACCAGGCTTCGCGACATCCTCCTATGCCTATTGGCACTATGTCGATGCCAATAACATCCGCGGCAAAATCGATGAACTGGTCAGTCAATGGCAGGCTGGTCATCAGACCCTTGCTGAGGCAGGCCATGCCATACGGAACTTGTTCCTGCGTGGAACTTGGCCAGCTGATACTGCAGAGGCCATCTTGTCCGGCTATCGCGACCTGTGCGATAAAGCTCAGGTTGACAATCTGAGCGTTGCAGTACGATCTAGCGCAACAGCTGAAGATCTTCCTGATGCTAGTTTCGCTGGACAGCAGGAAACATACTTGAATGTTCAAGGGGACGATGCACTGCTAGATGCCTGTCGACGATGCTACGCTTCACTTTTCACAGACCGAGCCATCAGCTATCGCCAAATTAAGGAGTTCAGCCATGCAAGCGTGGCTCTCTCCATCGGAGTACAACAAATGGTTCGTTCTGACATCGGCGGTTCGGGCGTCATGTTCTCTATCGATACAGAGAGTGGATTCGACAAGATTGTGCTCATCAATGCTGCCTGGGGCCTTGGAGAGAATGTTGTTCAGGGCACTGTCAACCCAGATGAGTACCAAGTTTTCAAGCCTCTCTTGGCCAATATGAACCTTACGCTAATTCTAAGCAAGAAACTCGGCGACAAGTCAATCAAGATGGTTTATGGGGATAAGTACAGACCGACACGGCTGCCTTTAAGACCTACAAGGTCGGTGAACGTGGTCATACCTTAACCACGGGACTGTCTATTGGCGATAAAGCAGTTTCTGGGCGTACCTGCTTGCTCACTTCGGTGTCGGACATGGACAAGTTTATCGATGGCTCGATTCTGGTAACCGAGGCTACAGACCCTGACTGGGTTCCTGTCATGAAGCGAGCTGCCGCTATCATCACAGACCAAGGTGGGCGTACTTCTCACGCCGCCATTGTCAGTCGAGAATTAGGTGTTCCAGCGGTAGTGGGTACAGGAAATGCCACCTACGTTCTGCACACTGGCCAGGATGTCACTGTATCGTGTGCAGAAGGTGATTCAGGTCTCGTCTATGATGGCATCTCGGAGATCACCACCCAGATGGTTCACATATCTGAACTCCCTTCGGTCCGAACAAAGATCATGCTGAATCTGGCCAACCCTGCAGCTGCATACCGCTGGTGGAGAATCCCAGTCGATGGCATCGGACTTGCTCATATGGAATTTGTAGTCAGCAATGCTATACAAGTCCATCCTATGGCTCTTATTCACTTTGAGCATCTCAAGGATGAACAAGCCAAGAGAGAGATTGACAAGTTGACGACAGGCTATGCCTACAAGCCTGATTACTTTGTCGACAAGTTGGCATCCGGCCTTGCAACTCTGTGTTCCGCTGTCTACCCCAAACCAGCCATCATCAGGATGAGCGATTTCAAGACGAACGAGTATGCTCGTCTGATAGGTGGTGCTGAGTTTGAACTGAAAGAGGAGAATCCTATGATTGGATTTCGTGGGGCATCACGCTATTACTCACCTCGCTATAAGGAGGGCTTTGCTCTGGGATGCCGGGCTGTCAAGAGGGTACGAGAGGAAATGGGTCTCACCAATGCCATCGTCATGATACCCTTCTGTCGAACAATCAAAGAAGCCCGAAAGGTGCTAGACGTTATGGAAGAGAACGGTCTAAAGAGAGGAGAGAATGGTCTCAAGGTCTATGTCATGTGCGAGATTCCATCCAATGTCATCCTAGCCTCGAGCTTCACCCAACACTTTGACGGGTTCTCCATTGGGTCCAACAATCTGGCCCAGCTCACACTCGGTGTAGACCGAGACTCTGGGGAGTTGGCAGGTTTGTTCAACGAGCAGGATGAGGCTGTCAAATGGATGATTGCTAGAGCTATTGAAGTGGCTCGTCGGGAAGGATGCAAGATTGGGCTATGTGGAGAGGCACCGAGCAATCATCCTGAGTTTGCTAAATTCTTGGTTGATGCGGGAATTGATTCTATCTCTGTCAGCCCGGATAGTTTTGTTCAGGTTATGAAACACGTGGTGGCTAGTGAACGGGGCTCGTAATTATATATGTAGTTATCATTAACGTAGATGATAAGCGGGTGTTACAGATAAGCGAGTGTTACAAAAATCCCTCATACACCTCACTTTCTATCTGATCAATTAATTCTCAACCACCCAATATGCCACAATTAAATGAAGAGGCTAGAATTCTTCTTGCTCTTCAGGCGCTCCAAAATAACCCTAAGTTAAAGCTCCGACGAGCTGCAGAGATATATAAAGTTGGTCCTATGAAGCTATGGCGCCGACGCAAAGGCATACTCTCTATACATGATACTATCCCAAAGTCGCGGAAACTATCTGATCTAGAGGAACAGATCATAGTTCAGTATATTCTCGACCTCGATTCGCGAGGATTTCCTCCTCGGCATCGTGGTGTTGAAGAAATGGCCAATCGACTGCTTGCTGATCGCGATGCATCACCAGTTGGCAAGCGCTGGGCTATTAATTTCGTTAAGCGGCAACCAGAGCTTAAGACGCGTTTTCAGCGGAGATATGACTATCAAAGGGCTAGATGTGAAGATCCGACTATTATTCGCAATTGGTTCAGGCTCGTACAGAATACAATCGCGAAGTATGGTATCCGATCAGATGATATCTATAACTTTGATGAGACCGGCTTTATGATAGGCATGATTGGAAGCGGTATAGTTATTACAGGCGCAGAGAGGCGTGGAAAGCCAAAATCTGTGCAGCCTGGAAATCGGGAATGGGTTACAGTTATCCAGGCGATTAATGCGGAAGGCCGGGCGATTGATCCATTTATCGTGGTTGCAGGCCAATATCACCTTGCCAATTGGTACCGAGAAAGCAACCTCCCGGCCACTTGGGCTATCGCTACGACCCAAAATGGCTGGACAGATAATGAGACGGGTCTCGAGTGGCTAAAGCACTTTAACCGATGCACAACTAACCGATCAACTGGTCCCTATCGCCTTCTAATCCTTGATGGTCACGAAAGCCACCACTCGGCCGATTTCCAGATATATTGTGAGGAGAATAATATTATCACGCTCTGTATGCCGCCTCATTCATCTCATCTACTTCAGCCTCTTGACGTCGGGTGCTTTGGGCTGCTGAAAAAGGCATATGGTCGAGAAATTGAGCATCTGATCAGAAGCTCTATAACGCATATTTCCAAGACCGAGTTCTTCCCGGCCTTTTATGCCGCTTTTCAGGCCACTATGACCGAGAAGAATATTAAGGGAGGTTTTAAGGGAGCTGGCCTTGTTCCTTTTGACCCAGAAAGTGTAGTCTCAAAGCTTGATGTGCAGCTACGGACTCCAACGCCTGCTGAGGAGGAAGCAGGCCAGGCACAACCTTGGACTTCAAAGACCCCAAAGACGGCAATTGAGGCCCAATCTCAGTCTGAATACCTTGAAAGGCGAATCAGAAGGCATAAGAGCAGCTCCCCAGAGTCAATAATTGAAGCTTTAAAGTCAAATACTAAAGCAACAAAGGCAGTTATGCATGAGGTTGTCTTATTGAGGAGTGAGCTCCGAAATCTTCGAGATGCAAATGAGATACTAAGCCGGCGCCGAACGACAAAAAGGACTAGATTACAGCAAGGAGGGGCGATGACTGTACAGGAAGCATCACAAGTAATTGATCAGATGGATGTTGATACACAGCTAGTGAGGGAATCATCGAGAAGTGGTAATCAAGCAAGGTCGATGCGACCGGGTATTCGGCGTTGTGGGGTATGCGGCAAAGCCGGCCATAATGTAAGGACCTGTCAGGTAGTTATTGAGACCCCTGGGGAAGAGTATAGTGAGTGATTTTAATTGATCAGATAGTTTATGTTGTTTTTAAATGGATTGAAAGTATAAAGGTTGAGATTTTTGACTCGCTCACTTGTCTGACCCACTCACTTATCAACCACGTTATGTAGTTATCATTAGTGATATATATTTGTTAGTAATAGTCGAGGCCGATCAATTTGACTCTGTCATCGTATATCTGATTTGCTTGTAGATCCATTCCGCATTGACAGAGTACTGACTGCTTGCTATAAGAGGAATTGCAAGCCGTAAGAATAAACTCTAGGCAGCTAACACAGGTAACAAAAAACACGGTATAGAATACTGACTGCAAATTGCAACAGCTGGATAGGTACAACAAAACTCGCGATTGGTGTTACTTGCGCATGGCCTTGTGGAAATCGAACACGGCTTCTTTCAATGACCTGACATTATCAATAGAATAATAATTCGTAACACGGAAGCCCCCTAACTCTCCGGAGGAAATGATCTTTTACTTGCAAACTGCATGTGCCCCAGTGCTTGACAGATGCACCTCACATGCAACCATACTTGTGATGAATGGTGCTAGAATCATATTAGCTATTACTTAAAACACTGCGAATCGGAAACATCATCACCACCAGTCTCGTTGGATCGACTCAACACTTTCTTTCACTAGTTTTCCCGATGCCTTTACCGCAACCTCCTCCCCAGCATCCAAAGACAACGGAACTGAACTCAGAATCCCCTTTCTTCCAATAACAGCAGGCATACTGAGACAACATCCATACTGCTCTTGAAAGTGACTAACGGGGTATACCGCACGCTTGTCCAAGATAACAGAACAGCACAAATTAGCAGCGACTGAAGCAATCCCGAACGGCGCAGAGCCTTTACCCCGTATGATACTTTGCGATCGACGCTTGCAGATTAGTTCAATTCTATTGCGATCAAGAGCATTGAACATTTGTACGTCAGCATTAGGGACCGCGCCAATGCTTGCTGAAGACCAGGTGACTACTTGGTCTTCCCCGTGACGGCCCACGACGAATGCATCTACAGCAGACGGTGATACCTATAATGGTGCTGTATTAGAGAGACTGAGACGTTTGTTAGAGTCGCGGGTACTCACCAAAGCACGAGATGCAACCATCCCACGAAGTCTATAAGTGTCGAGAGTAGTACCGGTGCCGATGACCTGAGACGGAGGAAGTCCCGCCATGTCTTTGGCGAGGGATGTTAGCAAGTCAACAGGATTTGCCACAACCAGCAAAACCGTGTCAGGTCGGAAAGGTTTCATCGCCTCCATCACCTCACGTATCATCGAAGTGTTCCGAGACGTATAGTCAACCGTTGTCTGCCCTTGAAAGAACCATAAGTCTGTAGCAAAAACAAGTATACTTGGACGCTTACCTAACGTGTGTTTAGATGCAGCGGTTATGACCACGAGGTCGCTCTGAGCGGCCTCACGATACGTGGCTGGACGTACACGTGTACTGCTATTAGTACTGTAGATGACATCGGAGAGATCTTCGATCTGAGCATTTCTCAGATTGAGATCGAGGTCGACGAGAAGCAACTCGCCGGGGATAGAATTCAGTGCAAGGTTATAAGCGACGGCACCGCCGACTTCGCCGACGCCTACAATCGCTACTCGAGATGCTGAGCCCATTGTGTGCAGTTGAATAACTCGGGGGATTGATCTCCCATCGTGCATAAAAATGTGCCGTGTTTTATAAAGGTCAAGAGATGAGTTTATGACTTGCGGCGTAATTAGAGTTTGCGGTGTTCTGATGGTGTTCTGATGTCTGATATTAGTGGCTGTCAGAGTAGCAAGCAGTGTTGCTAATAATATAAACAATACGATATTGCCAATATGGACCCCCTCGCAATATTATTGTATTGTCAAGGGGTGCATATTGTATTACCCAATATGAACATGGCTCATATTGTATTTATTACCAAGAACCCAATATATTGGCAGTGTGACAATACACCCAATATATTCCACGTGACCCCATCACTAAACTGCTTCTGCACAAATCTCGTCGCCAAGTCGACTGAAATTGACGATTCTCTTCGTTGTGACCATTTTACCAAATGGAGGCGCTATTGAGGCATGGCGGTAAGTCTGTCTCGGCTCCACCATGACAAAGAAAATGGGCAGAGGCGACGATGGCCAATGTCGGCAGGGGAGGTCCAGCCGAACATGGTTAGTACCAATCGTACCTCCCCTGATGCGTGGAAACAACGCGTGGCCACGTTTTAACCAATAAAATGCCAAGTATCCCTGTCGCTAGTATAGGGTAAGACCTGCCCGCTACTCAAGAGGCAATTTCACCCCAGGACAAACATCCCAATATAAATAATATATTGTCAATATGGACGCCCTCATATTATATTGTCGGAATATCAAAATCTTCATATCATATTGTCACAATATGAGAAAGCCCATACCATATGGGTTATATTGCAATATACTACTTTATTGCCATATTATTAGCAACACTGGTAGCAGGGGAGGGTTACACGATAAGGGAGGTGTTATGACAGTTGTAATACGATTATCTGCAGGAAGCCACGATAAAATCAGATCATGGCTCGTTCCGTGTTTTCTAATGGGGTTATAAAGGTATTTTAAGAATGCCTTCACTGGCGGTTATATGCGGTTATAGTACTAACCGAGGTCCCTGATCTGACTGATGCACCTTTGCACGGTCACCTTGAGTTTCACGTATCGGAACATTATATTACGGTCTTCCAATAGTCAAATGACCCAATCAATATAACGACGCCAGTGTAAGCTTATCTTTGGCGCATAAGTGGATCACTTCACATGCGAGTTAGTTGGTAATGGCCTGCACAATGACCAGAACTGACCTCTATTCTAAATATAGTTTGGAGGAGGCAATGCAATTGTATTACGAGATCTGGAGATTGAAAGCACTCCAGTCAAGTATAAAATGCCATCTCAAGCAGCCATGCGCTGACTTGATCATCATCAATAGCATCCGCTAGCTATCATAAGATTCAATCAATCGTTACACATCAACACCATTGTCATCATGAAGGTTATCCCTCTTCTCACCACTATGGCTGCCATCACAGCTGCTACTCCAGCTCCTAAAGGCTGTACGCCTGGAACCTACTCGTGCACGCCCGACCTCAAGGGCTGGCAGGTCTGTAATGTCGACCGCACCTGGGTAGTGAGTCTCTCCGTTCCATGGCGGTGGATGACAGGAAAAGCTTATCCGGTTTTTAGTTCGCCGGTGTCTGTCCCCCGAAGACTGGTTGCCTGTTTAACAAGCAGAACGGCTCGCCGTATTGCGTGCCCCCTGGCTTCCATTTCTAATTGGGCTGCATTGCCGCGTCGTTGGGAAGTGTTGTTTTCTACTGCTTTTGTTGATTCTGTTCTTTACTCAACTCTTGGTGCTTACTCAGTGCGGTATACGAGGGCGCTGATTAGTGCATCTTGATGTCAATCCTTTGCTGACGACAATGTGGATATACTGCCAGCTCTTTGTAGATAGGCTTGTTCTTTAATGTATCTTGACTTTTGCTTTATTACATAACAATGCCCTGGATTGTAATGTCTAGTATATGCAGTGAAAGAGATACCTATTAATAGCCTAGTATCTGAGTAAAAGCAAAGATGCTAATAAGTTGAATCCCCAAGTTGCCAGCCTCAACAACTAATGATACAGCCAGGAAAGAATATGCACATTCCCCATCGGTTAAAACCAACTCCATATCACCAAAAGAATCCGTTTAGACAACCTTCTCGTATTTGTAATGTGTATCAACAACAGTCTTTACTTCAACAGTTGTGTTCTCGCCAGTCTCTGCGACTGCATGGGCAACCACGTCATCCCCATATGGCCATTCCCCTTTCATCTTGTCCGGCGTGTCATACTCTGCATAATCAAGAGGATCAAGCAGCTTACGCGCTGCATTGTTTGCATCAGCCCGGTGAACAAAAGTCCCCTCTATTTGCATCTCCTGCACGCAGCCGGTTCGATCTTTATTGTAGTCGATGACGGTCTGCGTCACGTAGTAAAGCGAAGGTATTCCCTGGGGTAACATGATAGATCCATCGCTGTCTCCCAGAAGCTGTTCGGTGTTGGGTGTAGCCTGGATAGAGATCTGGAATACCTGACCTGCAGGAGCCTTAGCGTAGACCAGAACTCCATTGCCATAAGCCCAGTCTCTAGTGTGACTTGAATGTACGGCGTACTCGATGAAGTCTTCCGGTTCGTATCTCAGCGTATGGAGGACCCTGGAAGCCGAGTCTTTGGCGGAGTCGAGTGTCGTACGTGTGCCGAGAATGTAGATGGATCGTTTGGCCCCCGAAGGGTCTAGATGGAAGTCGATGACTGTTAGGATGACATGGTAGAGGAGTTCGGAACTGTTCGACATGATGAAGAACTTTCAAGTAGATATCAGGTATTTAAACAGAGAAGATGGTTTTTTTAATGAATAAGTCAGGTTTAATGACCCAAGAGCGCTCGAAGCGACTGAAGGGTCGACGTGAAAATATAGCCATATTGTCTGATGTGCATTTTGAAATCAGAGAACGCGTATCGTCATAGTAGTCAAATGAACGACGCTGCGGGGATGTCTCGACATGTCTTCATTGGTCATGCGATAAAGGTGGCGCCCTCAAACTCAATTGAATCTGCCCGAAGTTTGTTAATCCCCCTGCCAGAAGATCCGCACCTGATCCTTGTCGTGTAGAGGCTGCCTTTTTCATTGCATTCAGAGCTGTCATATGTCAGTCATAAGAGTAAATCGTGTTAAATTGTTAAACCCGGGTATTCAGCGAATTGGATCAATAGGATTTACTCACATGAACATCTGTGGCGTCTGAACGGCTGAAGGGGAGTGACTCGTCACATCACGTTGCGCGCCGTTGTGGCGTGATGCTAACGCTACGAATGGTATGTAATGGTGGTGTCCATCATATCATAGCCTAGAGCCTCGGAAACCCGTTCAAATGCTAACCTTCGATCAATTTCAGATGGGAGTTCATAAGGTAAAATTCATATCAAACGCAACATCCCAGTCACTTGCCTCTGTGAGGAATCTCGGTGGGGGGACCCATCCTTGCACTTCATAGCATTCATGTCTAGCTCTAGCATCACCCACTTGGGGAGCCCTGAGACCCCGACCCAAGCTATGCGATGCTGGGGCGGTTGTCTCCAATTCTCAAGCTTCGAAATCGATCGACCAAACGATTTGATTGATTCGATTAATCGATTCGATTTCGATTTCGATCCATCAGCTAGAGCCTTCCAGTCGATCGATATCGATCGACTACAAGTCGTGATTGATCGATTTGATCGTCGATCGCCAAATTCGTCGGAAGTGTTAGATTAGGTATTATTTGTGGGGCCATTCCTCACTGCGCATCGGCCAGTACCATTGTAACCTTAACCTGACGCGTCACACAGCGCGACACGAGACAGACCCGTGTCCTTGGATGCTTGTCCAATGCTCTCTGCTCAAACATATTCAATTCAAGTAAACCTCATAGATTTGACACTTGCCAACGCGGTAGCCTACGGTCTAACCTCGGGTACTCTTTGTGGGACTCAGTCATTACCGTACCAATATATCATGGACTCTTTCGACGAAGAGGTAGAAGATGCCACCACCTCAATCCCACCGCCTTCTTCTGAGCTGTCAACCAGCTCGGCTTCGACTAAGTATGCACCCAGCAAGTTTCCAGACTACGAGGCTTGGACGATTGATAAATTCGAGCGTTTCCCCGGCTTTACGATATGCCATGACCCTTCTCGGGAGCGGACTTGGTGGCAATTCGGGTTTAGAATGAAGGATAATCGATCACAACCTCACAAGATTGTATGGATATGCGAGAGGTGTTTTCTTCGTAATAGGCTGAAGACTACAAATTATGTCTTCGTTGCTTCTACGGCAGGAGGTATCGTCTGGCATCTGAGTAGGGAACACAAGGTCGTGGTTGGTGCCATCCCCGCGCCCTATCCCATGTTGCTCGACGATAAGCACTGACTTGTCAGCCGCCTTGTGGAAAAATGACAGGTCCAGGTTCTAGGAATGGAGGTACACAACGGAATCTACTCGATATGCTTCACGCCGATCCCACGAATCCTCGAGATCAAACCCTTGTCAGCAATTTGCGTTCATTATTCGACCCCACCGTGAACCAGCTGCTCCTGCTCGACTGGCTTACGTACCATAACCTCCCCTTCAATCTAGTAAACTCAGAGCGCTTCAGGCGACTCTTGCTCTACAATAACCCTTCTCTCCGGGAAGAGCAGATACCAAGCGACAGGACTCTCGTGAACCTTCTAACAAGTGAGTACAATCGAGCTAGCCAGGAAGTTCGCGTGCTTCTTCGAAAAGCGAGAAGTACGGTTCATTTTACCTTCGACGGTTGGACTTCCCGACAAAACGCATCATTCCTTGGCATCAATGCTCATTTTATTGACCGAGATTGGAAACAATGGAGAATTCTTTTGGCGTTACCACCTCTAAGGAATCGCCATACTGGTGCAGTGCTTGCGGATGAAGTTGCAGACACGATTTGTGCCTTCGACCTTCAAGATAGGTACGCAACCATGACCAACGACTCCATCGGTTAGCAAGCCGAGCCAAGTATTCTAACTGTTATTCGACTTCAGAATCGGGTACTATACGTTTGATAACGCTGCGAATAATGATACAGCTATGGAAGCACTCGCCGCTGAGTTCGACTTCGACAAAGATGAGCGTCGCATTCGCTGTGCCCCTCATTTTCTGAACTTGGCAGTCAGGGCTATGATGTATGGAAGTAAAAGCGACAACTTTGACGAACTGCTGGCTCACTGGGGCGACAAGGACTTCATGACGGAAGAGGACGAGCAACGCCAGTTATCCGACGCCATCAATGAACTTGGGAAGGACGACGACGACTTTGGCACGCCAAGCATGGAAGAAGACTTGGAGCTTGAGACAGCCCCGGAACATAATCAGGAGCAGTGCCAGGTCCCTGAGATTATCAACGCTGAGTAGATGGACACATACCGTAAGTATGGGCCATTTGGCAAGCTACATAACATTGGCATCGCCCTTCGAACGAGCAGCCAACTTCTAGAGGACTTTTATGAAGCTCAACGACAGACCGCGCCAACCGAACCTGTACTTGCGTGGATTCAAAACGTCTGTACACGTTGGCAATCCGATGAGGCGATGGCCTCGCGCGCCCTGCTCAAGCGCTCGGCCTTAAACAGGATGCTCTCCATTATCGAGGAACGATGATCAGCCAACGCGGTAAAGAACAAGACAGACCGGCAATATTGAAAGAAACTCTCTCCCTTGAGGAATGGAAGGTTATTGCGACAGTTCAGAAGATCCTCCAGCCGTTCAAGGTCGCCTCAAAGCAGCTCCAGCGCGAGGGCATTGCTGGTAAACGTTCAACATCGGGAGGGTTCGATGAGTATTTCCAGGTGGTGGAGATACTTCTTGACCACCTTGAGCTGGCTGTCAAAGGGGTATTAATTGAAGAGAATGATGATCATGTTATGGAAGAGGTTCACCTATTCGATGACATGGATGCGAAGACCCGGAGACTTTTGAAAATTTACATTAAACTCGGATGGAAGAAGCTGAACTGCTACTATGGCAAGCTGACCTCAACCGCCTACGTAGCGGCAGTTGTATTTCACCCGTGTAAGAAATGGCGAACACTAGAGCAGCTTTGGAACCAGCTCCCGTCTCGTCAGACGTCGGAGTGGAGGAAGACTTATGAGGAAAACCTAACGAGAGTCTGGAAAGAGAAGTACAAGAACATGGGTCATGGGGTAGCTTGCAGTGCTGTTTCAGCTACTGAGAGCAATAGTGCCCTGGACTATATTGAGCGCCGACTAGCGTTTAGTCGATCACTCGTCCGGCCCGGCTCTCAAGAACGACAAAGCAAACGGCGAAGGCAGTCAGCCATGTTGCCAGTACAAGACGAGCTTGACCAGTACTTGTCTGAGCCGCCAGTAGACAACATCGCGTACAAAGTCGATCCGATTGCTTGGTGGAGGGATGTCGGAGCGGTGCGGTTTCCTCGGTTATCTTTCATGGCTGTCGACTTTCTCACCATTGCGTCATCTTCTGCTGAAACAGAGAGATTTCAGCAGTTGCGGGAGGATGGTGACACCGCTTAGGTGCCGCCTGCGACGGCATATTGTAGCCATGGCCCAGTGTCTTCGTTCGTGGAGTAAGGCTGGGATCTACCAACCAGCTCTGCCCCTTGGTCTCCTTGAAGACCCTGCTCGATATAAATCGATCGATTTCGAAGCTTGCCAATTCTGCTGCCGCTTATGGCTTTGACAATTCTATTCGTGGTTGGAATGCCGAAGTATGTCTCCTTATCTTTTGCAAATAGCTACGATACTAATGATTGTGAAGAGTCTATAAATGGCCGAGGCCGGGAATTTCTGTGTCCCCAGAAACATCACCGGCTTCTATGTCGTCATGTTCTCAGCCTCGATACCTGCCGCACCTCGATGCCCTTGCTCCTTCTAGAACGAGCAAATACATGAGGTGGGACATCATGCACCATGTACACGCCTCCTGGGCTGTACCGGCCTCAAACATGACGTGGTATATCTTTGAACGTGTCACTATTCGAAGGCACCTACTAACCGCCATGCTCTATATTCAGTGCTATTTGTTTGTGTGATGTTATGGATACGGCCATGGTTCGCCAATTGGACTGTCAGCATATCTTTCACTCCAACTGTATCGTGGCCTGGTACCTGGCGGCACATGACACATGCCCTACATGTATGCATAACTTTGTCATCAATTATGGCACAATATCAAGGCCACAACACGCCCATATCTAGAAATACTAGGTAGATAATATTTAGATCTCACACCCGGATCTATCCTGCGTTGCATCGACCAATTACACATCCTTTACCGTCTGCCGAATATGCCAGCTGACCCAGTCATGATGTCCGATCTATGAGTCAAATCTAGTGTTCTTGAATCACCGGGTTGAAAGAAAGAGTAAGGTTCATCCTCTCACCGGCAGTTAGTTTGAGTCCGGCAAATGATATTATACCTTGGTCTTAAGCATGAAAGATGTGCAGCCACGGGGATTATCCTCGAGCTACGGAGCAATTGGTCTGCTATTCTACGTAGGTGGTGGACATGGGTTTGAGCGTACTTTACGCAAGACACATATATAAATTAGCTGAGTGGTTCCTCTCACACACATGCGCAATAACCTTAACTATTTATCTCCACGTGGTTATCGCCAACCTCTAGCCTTTCTTATGGTTCCTTCTCAGGCCTTTGTTAAACGTATCTCATCTATCACTGACTCATCAACGTTTTATTTAGATCACTCAGCTGAGTAGACAGATGTCTGTTCTCTTCCTCGAGAGTGAGGACGCGCTGCCTTGCGGCATCCAACACTTCGCCTCGACTGTAACCAAAATCCGGAGCTTCCGGGTCCCCTTCGCCCACGGCCTCGTCCCTCATCTTGCAAGCCTCGAGCACAGCGAGTAATCCCTCAAACCTCAGTTTCAAGCGTGTGCGATACTGCTTCTCCATGTTGTTATAGCACTCCCGTGCTTGAAGGACATGTGCAGGAAGTCCGGGTTTCTTGTGGACTTTCTTTAGTTTGTGAGATGCTGAGCGCATTTTCACTTCCGGTGGGGTCCTTTCGAGTTGCTCCGAAATTCCCGCAGTAAGTGACTGCGGCGGGACTGTTGTCTGGCTCATATCGGAACCAGCTAAATCGAGTTTATGTGGGGAATTTTTCGGCTGTGGCATTTTCCCGCTCCGCATAAGCAAATCGTCATCCCCAATAAGTCTCGTCAGGCAAGAGGGACCACGGCTTGGTGCTTGGGGGCGTCAAGAAAGATCCTGAATCTGCTTGGAGCATCACGGCTTGGGCCGACTCGGATTGGAAAGGCGACACTGTTACGGGAAGATCGACGTTTGGATGGCTCGTCCAACTTGAAGGATCTACAGTCTCATGGAGGGACAAACGGCACGAAACAGTGGCACTATCGACTACCGAGGCTGAATATACAGCACTCTCCCAGTGTGCCAGAGAATTGGCCTGGACTAAAAACCTCTTCTCTGAACTGCTCCTTCCGCTACATATGCCTATCCCGCTGAACGGCGACAACCAGGGTTCCCTAAAGCTATGCAGAAACCCTGAGCTTCACCAACGGACAAAGCACATTCCGTTAACCGAGCACCATATCCGAGAAGAAGTTGAAGCTAGGAACATTGATGTGCAAAACGTCAGCACACATGGGCAGGTAGCAGACGGACTCACTAAACCATTGAACGCCGTCAGCCATGGTCACTTTCTAGAAGCAATTCGAGTCAGTGCATGTCCGATCGAGAAAGCAGGTCGTATTATTTGGAGTACTGAAGTCCACGATGACTCTGTGCCCTGAAGACAAGGTGGATGGGGGCGTGTTGGAAAATCCGGGGATCCCCCTTCCCTTCAGGATTCAGACTAACAGTCTGAAAGTCCTAGATTTAAAGTTTAAAGTCATAGATGAAATCATTTAGAGATATAAACCTGAGAAGAACTCTCATCTCAATAATGAACAACCAAGTTATACAAAAATATATTTTCACCCAGCACTACTGCGCAATATAAACAACACCTCGTGACTATGACAGGATCTTGCCGCGACGCTAAAAATCGAGAAATTCAAGCTTAAGTACAGAGTGCAATGTACTGCGGGGCGAAGTGGCTCTGCCGCTAACCCAATTTAGCACACTTGCAGTGATTTCGGGGGTGGTTTGCAACAGTCACCTCTATCCCTTCTATTGTCGAGGAGCTCCGGTCGGGCCACAGCAGGGTTGGGCAGCCAATAAAAATGCATCGGATTAAGGGTACCTACCCCTTCACCTATTTTAGCCTATGGTAGAAGTACCAGCAATCTCTCCAGTTACAAATCGCTACATCACACTGCTCACATCCCCCAACTGTCTGGCGCCTCCTTTTATTACGACTGACCGGCGCCAAGGGCCTCCTTGAGCTTCTTGACCTTGGCTGCCCTAATTGAAGTCCCTGATAAGCGTGGCAATTCGACTTTTTTCCCTCTTTGGACGTGCTTATGTTGTGTAATAGGCGTAAATTCGTCCCCAGCTCGAAAAAGCGGCCTCGATTGACTTTGCGGATGGAAGGCTTCAGGCTGGCGATCAATTCAACCATCAACTCAATCTCGTCAATTTTATGGAAGTTGAAGTCACGTGCATCAATTCAATCAATCCCATTTGACACTCGCATTGATTGTTTCAATTCCACCTAGATGCTTTCAACGTTGACCATCGGTTGAAACTGTCGATAATGGCAGTGGTTCAGGGTAGCGCCCAGTCCGTGTAGTCCCATAAGACGCGTCCACAGGACCCCTGCTAGTACTTTTGCCCCGTATTTTTGATGCACGTGCCAACTGCACCTAGCATTAGGGGTTTATGAACGCGTCTCAGCTGTCGTCGCGCTCTATGACCCTTGCAGGAAGATCATTACCTGCATTCCATTCCTTTCCTAACCTTCAAATGACGCCAACGTACCTGTCAAGTGCCAGAGTCCCGACTGCAGCGCACCTAGTACTTCACCTAATAACTTGGATGCTTCGCCAGTCGATTGGAAAGCCTTCCCATGGCACAAGTTTCCGGGTTTCTCGATTTCGGAACGCGTTGGCAGGCACACTTCGTGGGTTTGGCAGCACGGCTTTGACATTCAAGCCCGCGATTCTCCCACGAGGAGGAAATGGGTTTGCAAGCATTGTCCCCGGAGGGTCAGGTCCAAGGTGACAGACTTCACTGCGGTTGGCACACAGAATATCGAGAAACATCTGATCAGGGAGCACAGACTTGTCGACGAGTCCGAGAGGAGGAAGCCACCTGCTCTTTGGAAGGGAAAGCAGGAAAAGACACGCCCAAGAAACATTGTGGGAGGAAGAGTACAAACCGCTACCGACTCTTTCGAATTCGAATGAAGAACCCCCATTCAAGCGTTTGAAGGCAATGAGTGCACTCGAAAGGCACTGAGCTCACAGGACTTCGTCTCTGGTAGGCAGGTGTTCTTGGGAAAGTCCACGGAGTAGGGGCCAAGACGAATATGATCACTGGCTGTCGAGTGCCGACTCTAGGAACGACAATCTTGTGACAGATCCCATCCAATATTGGTGGGAAAGGCGGAGAGACTACCCTCGATTGTCGCGAATGGTCCTTGACCTACTATCAATACCGTCTATGTCGGCAGAGTGCGAGCGTTTGTTTAGTGTTGCTGAGCAAATGGTACCACCGCTGCGGACTCGATAGGAATGGCACAGACACTGAGGTCATGGGTGCGGAATGGCCTAGTCGACGCGGCTGATAGCTTGATTGATGTGTCAGAAGAGGTTGGAAATAGCGTTATATGGGAGGCAGAGGAGGATGACCTAGACGCTGGGAAGTGAGCATTGGGGGACTCGACGCGCGTGTGATATTCAACATATTCAATTCAACGCCATCAATTCAATCTGGAGATGCAGTGGTTCAACTCCACTGGCCAAATGCTGAGTAAGCTTTCAACGCAACGCCACGCGAGGACGAAATTGATGGAATTGAATTGATCGCCAGCCTGGAGTCACCTCGGGTACATAAGGCGAAATGCGACAGAATTCAAAGGGCTAGAGAACAAGGCCACGACGCGAAACGAGAAAAGTTCAAGTCGATATGAATATTTCATGAAAAAAGCAATATAGTGCGGGTCTTAGTTTGCGAGTATCTTCATGCCTGGCCGAATCCGGTGTAATTGAAAATTTGGATTTTGTGTGGGAGGAACGAAATTTTGGTTATGCATTAGGTGGTCCTGGATGGTAATGAACAACAATGTCCTCATCCGAGGTTACAGAATAACCCGCTATACTATATTTCAGCTATTACGAATGCGGTATCATCTGATTCCCAACCGTCGAGTACCATATTTGCAATCAGGAGATTGTGATCACATGGCGGACGCCATCATAACCAAAGCGCAACTAGTACGAATTAACCTATAGTATACATTGGTCACGACTTTTACAACATGGTACCTTTCGATGGAGCTGTTATATAATTCCCCCGAGCTTTTCGAGCAGCTCCTCTCGTCACTATCTCCTCAGTGCCCACAAGCCTCAATCCCGTACCCCGCCCCATATGACCCTGGTCATGACGACAGTACAAGTGGGGTACGGAAAGTTAGTTCTGTTGAACAGGCGCTCGGGTCTCACGTGCAAGCAGGGATACTTTAAGATTACAACCGAAATGGTAAAACCTCTAAAGGGGCAGAATTCAACAGAAGACAAGATGAATATACCAATCTGGATCAATGGACCGAATACACGTAATGTCTGACAAGTTCAATGAAGCAATTTCGGCCAAAACACCATACAAATTATTTTGAAGTTATCAATGAATTCTCCGCCAATTCTAGAAGAGATACATATTATCAACACCTATGATGACAGTAGCTTTATTAAAGAAGATCATAGTCGCTGTATACACCAAATGATCCGAACTGGGTAGCTGTTTTTCCGGCCGAAACAGACTGTGGCACCAAATTCGAGCTCTTTGTGGATAACCTCTTCTCGTCGTCAGATCTCTTCCGCAGCCTTCACAAGCATGGCCATGGGGCCACAGGCACGGCTCGCCCTAACTATGGCATCCATAAGGAGCTACAACAAGATAAGAAGGCTGATGGGGAGGGACCAAAACCAGCTATCAAGTCAAGGTGATCCTAACCCCTGACAATCAGATATAGCGTCAGACACTTTTTATATGTGAGATCCCTACTGATTTGTCTACGTGCCATACTTCTAGGTCAAACCGATAGCTTGGAAAGATAGCTGCCTTGTGTTGTTCCTGACTACTGTGTTCACGGGCGACGAGCGAGTTGATCGAAAGAGGAAGAGGCCGTCTTCTAAGAAGTTAGAAGCCAAGCCGATACAGCTTTTTTCTTTTTCTATTTGGTGACGAAGCTGTCAAAGTGATAAAAGTCCCGACATTTGCTGCTGCCTACAACGACGAAAAGAATCATTTTGATCGAGGTGACCAGTTGAGATCATATCATGCCTATGATCCTCTCCGCCGCGGCCCTTGGCGGGCACTTTGTTGGACCTTTCTTCTTGATGTGGTCCTTATTCATAGCTATATTGCTCAACTACAAGGGCCCGGGCCAAATTAGAAGAAGTATACGACAGAAGCAGAGTGGCGAGCGTGCATTTACAACGCCTTATTCAACACATATCATGAAGAAAGTTAGTCAAGGAAGAGGTATCGCGCAGAGAACGAATCCGACCCTGGAATACAGCAAAAAGAGTACCTACTTGTTCGCCGGAAGATATGTCGGATTGCTTTGCTTGTCAGGGCTTTCGACAAGGCTAAGTGAGGTCAAAAGGCCAAAAAAGGGGGCCCTTTGGGGAGGATGGCGGTAATGCAAGAAGGGGGCAGACTGATTATTGGTGTAGCGTGTGCAAGGTTCCTCTTTGTAACAACGGGAATTGCTGGTACTTCTATCATAATAAGAATTAGGTAGGCAATAAAGTACCACTTGTTTGAGGCATTTTAATTGGACCGACCCCGCTGTCAGTACGGGAATTGAGACTTGTGGGCACTGAGGAGATATACATCTTTATACTGGGGTCCAACTGCAGTATCACTGCTATAGCGATCGCACGCCCCATTATGTAAAATACACAACGTGGCAACTGTGACATTCGCTTATCATGCACGTTATAGCGTTACACCGGGCGAACGGTAAAGGTGGCGTCCAATAGAATTGCGCGGAGGACGTTTCGACAGCTCACTTTAAGCCCCCTGGATTTTTCGCTCGAAGGCAGTCCCTTTGTGCTGAAGAAAGAAGTTAAAGGAAGGGTCTCTGGGGTGTGTTAAAATTCTGGGCTCCTTTCACTGGTAAGTAGCTTGACAAGTTGGAGAAGAGAGTCGCTAACCTAAAAATCGAGTATATTTAACCCCTCTGGTCCCGCCTGCAGACAATCTTTACTGTAGTAGTCGACCTACCTCTCCCGCCTCATTAAACCCAGCAAACATGACCCCATCACCTTCAGCAGAGCCTGCCAAGCCTAAGCGAAAGGGTATGTTGCGCTTTCCCTTTATATATTGTTAGTCTTGCTTCATTGTTCTCATGTCATAGATCTGCGGCAGATTATAGTACATAGAAATAATGCGAGTCGAGTCAATTTACTCCTTGTGCTAACACAAAATTATTCAGGCACCCGAAGAATTTCTACCCTTACTCCCTCCCAACTCGCCCGAAAGAGAGCCAAAGATCGAGAAGCCCAGAGGGCCATCCGTGCCCGCACCAAGGAGCACATCGAGCGGTTGGGCCGCGAGTTAGCGGCGCTCAAGCTGAGCCAAAGCTGCGACCAGACCGTCCAAGAGCTATTGAACCGCAATAGGGCGCTCGAGGAAGAGCTGATGCGACTCAAGGAGAATATGAGAGTGCAAATAATCTCATCACTTTACTCGGCTCCAGGTCTGAATTCACCCCAGCTCTCGTTGCTCGAGAGTTTCTCATCAACGTCGACATTCAACGACAACCTCGGTACTAGTAGCGATGCCATTCCTAGCCCTCGTGGATCAACGTTTCCTAGCGACTACTACAACTTCCTCCCCGACTACAGCCAACAACACGTCCCCTTATCCAACAACTGCGAATCCTTGGCAAGCACCGTCTCCTGCTCCAGTCCCTCCAACGTCTCGACCCCATCATCATCAGTTGACTACAACACTGGATATATCTCAATCAGCTTGCTCTCCTCGATCCTTCCCTCCAACCCCAACTCCTCAAGCATCAGTGTTATGTTTCACAAGGATGTTGTCGAGATGGAGTATAACAACGTGGGCCTTCACAGTATAATCACCCAAGGGCTTCCTCTACCCGACATTAGCGAGGAAAGTAGTAATACTCAGAGCCTAGACGCCGGATTCCAGCTCAACAATACTTCACTGCAGTCCGGCACTCCCCATTCTCACCGCTACATATCGCACCACTGCCACCAGCACTCCGCCTGGAAGATATAGCCTATGTATTACCCTCAGGCGCAGTCGTCGGTTCACTGAAACTCTTGCCACGGTGGCTCAACCTGTATACCCCGCTGATTATGCAGCTGACCTGCCGCCTCGATGAGTTTTGGTCAGCTTCGTCCATAACTGCCGTCGGCAGGGCCAGGCCAAGATCTGCTACATTTTAAGCTAGACTTGCAGTCTCCGTTTCGAGATAACGACGGCCACGAACAAATTACATGCTCGCCACAGGTTTGACACAATCCTTTGGCCGCTATGGGGTAGAACGCGTCGCAGGGAGCGCCATCCTTGCGCATAACCCCCGAGACGCCATGCAACCCATATCCACTAATCTTGTATTCGCACATGACCGGCTGCAAATCACAAAGTATATTTTTAGGCTTGAAATTTCATTAGCAAGGAATTACGGCCTCTTGTGATAGAGCTCACCGAAACCTAAACCTAAACATTCCTAGTGACGGGTTGAGTGCTACCGGTGTTTATCGGTGAACGGTGATCGGTGAACGGTGAACTGTTGCTGTTGAAGGGTCGGAGTTGCGACGAAGGCGGCCATCGCTTTTGCTAACTTGTGATGGAACTCAATCCGTTTGACGGTCGACAGTGAGAGAGAACCTGAAGAGAGAGCCCGAGGCCCCGACGTTACTCCTGTTGAAGATTACAATTAATCTGAATGATCATGTTGGCAAAAGTCATTTTTCGATGTCATGTTGTTAGACCACGCAGGGATGCCGAGTGCAGTTAACAACTGATTTGTTATTATTTTCTCCTTGCAGTCGAAGGACCTTTGAGGCCATATATCTTCGACTAATTCTTCCTAGGACTTGAGTCCTAGACTCCTAGAGTCCTAGATGACAGTCCTACGATTTGAATTTTAGGACATCAAGCTTTAGCTTTAATCTTGAACCTTGGTCATGAAGTTGAGGGGGGACGATCAATTCTTTCAACACTAACCAGCAATACTTTGCCAATCCTGGATTGCTTACAACACACATCAGTGATAGGAATAACACGCAGTTTCCTTGTGACTTCATTGTAGGTTACCCATGTTGGAAAATCCGGGAATCCCCCTTCCCTTCAATATTCAGACGGTTAGTCTGAAAGTCCTAGATACTATCATCTAGAGTAATATGCCCGAGAATAACTCTCAGCTTAATAATGAATAACCAAGTTTTACAAAATATATTTTCACCCAGCACTACTGCGCAATATAAACAACAACCCAAAGGCTGATTGGTATAAACAGCTACGTTGTGGTTTGACTGATTATCTGGAGAAGGACTAACAAGACTACAATCTTCGTATTGGTATGAATGGGCTTTGGATACAATCGGGGCATTATGTATGTCCTTCCTGTAGCGAGTCGAAGAGAAAGCCCTACACACGACCTGGTCCTTTCTAGAGCCACTTGGCACACCACTCGGCTGCTTTCATGAAATAATCTTGTGTATTCCAAGCAAATGTGGGCGTTGAGATATACCTTATAAGGGCTATAATGTTGAGAAGCTTTCAGAATAGACCATGTAGAAAAGCCACACATTACTTATTTGATAGCTTATGGTGCATGCCCAGCATGAAAAGCAGGTCGGCAGAGAATACCGCGAAGATTATTCTTATAGCCGTCCCGATTGGGAAACTGAAAGGTAGGCATGGGGTGAGAGGACTAGGAGTACATGGACAAAAGATTGAAGCCATCAATTTAATGGTAGCTGTCTATTGATAGCTTACAGTCCATAGGAGTTTTATTGAGCAAGATTTATCATGACAGTATCGGGTAAGGTCTTGACTATATTGTCTATCCATTACGAGTTGTGATAGTCTACACTGCGTAGGATAATACCGTGATCTATATACTCATATACACTAATCACGAATCGGTTTAATAGTTAGAAATCATCGTTTCGTTATAATTAGTCGTTTAATACATTGGTCATTGCGGTTTATATCCATACCCTATTATTTATGCGCAAAGACACTAGCATCTATATGCTCCTTCCCTAGGTATTCTCGGGCTCATCCTGCGCGTTACCTTTCTCGGGGCACACCACCTCATGGTGAAGGCTCTCATTCTTTACCTCGCGATTCTTCCCATCTTACCGTGGCTGGTTAGCGCTCTCATCAACATTGCTGGTGTTTGGCACGGGAGAAAATGGGCCAGATATCCGTTCCCGACGCGGATGCTGACTCCCAGTCCCGATTCTACCTATATTAGAAGACTTATGGGCCAGCGACAGCGCCAAGTCACCAGAATCGAAGTACTTTCTAGCCTGTAGTCGATATTCAGGTCAGCTGGATCCATACCAAACGATACACGGAGCGGGCTATATGCTGCTTGTACATACGTCCAACTGGTGGTGGAGAAGATCTTGGGTTGGTGGTTTTCCGTATATCTCTTCGAGACGCTCTATCCTATTATCATCAAGCTGCCTGGCCTAAGAAACGTATAAATTATTTCGAGTAAAATTTCGAATGGACGTATCTGCGCACCTTGGAATCTACCTCATCCTAGGATTCCATCTGTAGGTTTTGGGCTGATATCTAAAACTAAAGGGCGGACTAGAGCAAGGAAATGGAAGGGTTGGTGGTTGATGTGATCAAGGCCGGACGTGTTTCTTAGACCCGTGTGGGGTTTAAAAACATTCTTATAGGGAGACAGCCCTATCCTATGTCACCCCTTAGTTCGATTGTGACCGCCTCGTGTCTATCCTTAAATCAGCGAAGATCTGTACCTGGACCTTCACAACTGTCGCAACCATGTCAGTTTACCACAACTCCCGCTTCATTGCCATGGGATAAAGTGCGTCATTTTGCCACGATGGCTTTATCTTTCAGTGTTAGTCGTGAGAGCATGTTCACATGCGTACTTCCAATCTTGGAGAATATCGTTTAAAGCTTCGAGATTTAACACTGAAGCGGATGAAGAGATACGTAGGGTGCAGAATCGAGATCCTCGTATCGTTTCAAGACATTTGGGGAGAGAAGAGAGAGACTTGCATTGCCCTGAATTTAGAAATTTTCCGTTAATAATCCTGGGCGCCTACTAAACTCGGGCAACGCGGGGTAACATCGAGTAAGACGCGGTAGAAGGCCAGCGCTCCCGATGCTAGTGGTGACGACATGGGGGGCGGGTCTCATCCGTTCATGGTTTAGGGCTGTTGACAAGCCGAGGTAATAAGAAAGGTTCAGGCAATGATACAATACCATCATCTATGACATATCTCCTGTCTATGCAGGGTCAGGCTGACCTCATGACCCCTATGTCATGATACCTGACGTCCATTTTCACATGGAGGTTCCCCTCCTGTCAATGCCCCTCACACGTTCGATGAACACCTTGTCGACGGTCTTGGTCGCACTTTGACATCTCAAAACTTCATCGGGGGCATGCGATGATGAGTCGGATTGAGGCGACTGGCGGCATGGCCGGGGGCGTGGGGAAGCAGACGAACAAGTGGCCCAAGGACGTGGACAGCGACAATGAGTATTCCAAGAACGAGAAGCCGGCTCAGGATCTTCTCAAAATGAGGACCATGATGCTGGTGAATTCTGCTACGGGTGAGTCCATTATTGGATAAGAGCGAGCCGTGATGGTGGAAGGACAGAACTGCCTCGGGCCTTTGAGTGATGTCAGGGGCAAGAAAAGCCATGGCTACATGAAAGAGGCTTTGGTGTAGACACCAGTGACGGAGGGTATTCTAGTGGCCTAACACCTGCACCCTCAAAGTGAAGTGACAGGTGATTAAACTTTCTTGGGGTGTTTTTGGAACAAAGTTCACAAGCCCGCCGACCCTACCCTTGAGAGTTCTTGATCCAGGCTCTGTCTAAGTAGGGGCCATTCTCATACCGGGTGCAGATTAATACTACCCAGAGACGTTATTATAGGCGAATGAGGATGATGCCGCGAGAAAGTCGATCCAATGAAGATGTGTAGGTGACAGGTTGGGAGTGTGTGTTAGCGTCATTTCGGGAATGGAACTTGTTTCCATCGCCTTGTCCCTCAAGGTTAGTGAAGTGCAGGTGGGCTAAAATGACAAGAATCACGCCACAGATCTGCCAGATATAACGAATACCGACGCCAATCTACCTCGATATTTCAGCCAAATGTATACAAGACCCTTACTCCAAGGCCAACAACCACCCGTACCCCAAACACCAGCGCATCCCCGTCCAAAAAATACCACCACTGACTAGACCACAGACGTCGAGTTCGTGCCGAGGATACTGGGAAGCACAATCGGCGGGTGTCATGCGCCCGCTCGTCAACGTGATGGAGGCAGCGGCGCTCGGCGTACGCAACATGCAATACGGCGACTGGCGCGACGAGCGGGCAGGTCGGTGACACGCTGGGCAGCACCGGCACGGGCGTATGAACCAGAGAGTTTGGCTCAACAACGTGGCCGAGGGTGTGCTGAAAGTGGGCGAGTGGAAGGGCCCTAAGGATGAGCTGGAGGGGTGGAAGATGTTCTTTTCTTGAAATTGAGAGGATGAGGTGAGGGAAACGTTCACTCTATACTGTATATAAATGAACCAAATTAAGCAGCCATGTAATTAGATTTATTGAACCTAGAATATAATCGAACCACACAATACTTCTAGCCATCTTCAATATGGTAGCCGTTATTCCTACAGTTGCATCCGACGAGACTGGCAATCACTCGCCGCCAGTCACAGACTTGCCACTGGGGCTCACCTTCCTCGCCATTTTCATCCTGGCACTAACATGTCATGTCATGTGGGTTTCTCTACCTCGTAATAACTTTGGTAATATATACTGAGGTACATCAAGCTCTTGGCTTCTCACATCCCACGGGCATCCAACACAGGATCCAGTGGCCTCGGACCATGAGACTGTCCAGCGACGACAGTTTTGAACCGGTGATGCTAGACCAAATTTCCCCTGCACGAACTTATTGGCAGTGGAAGGCCGAAATGAGTGATGTGGTGAACACCGCATCCGGTTTCAATGCCCGGTGAGCACGCAAGTCTAATACTATGTCAAACCCATTTTCTGACTACTTCTCAGTGCAATTTGTTTGGAGCCAATGGCGGACAAGGATATAATCCGTCATTTACAATGCTGTCACGTCTTTCACTCGAGTTGCTTCGGTCAATGGTTCTTTAGGCGCCACGATACCTGTCCTATATGTAAATCACGGATCATGCCGCATAGTTAAACTCTTGAAGGATTGCCCAAGTCTTATACACTTCGGCAATATCAATTGGACCACTCCCACACAATTTGTTACGGCGTGGAATTGTAAGCTCTTGTGACTTTTCCAGCCCTGTGTCCGGCGTCATTTGTTTGCCTCTTTCCAGAGATGATTTCTTTGGCATGGAGAACAGCGGGACAGTGGGGTTCGATCAAAACCATCATGACTCTCGGTCGTCCCGCCCGATAAGTAAGTCAAAGGTCTACCACCTCAACGTGGCCATTCCTCACTACACTTAACCGTTTTAAACCATACCGTTCCCTAGTTCCCTAATCAATATGGCCATCATCAAGGAGAACATGAACCACTGAGTTGCTCAGGCATCCGTGAAAGGCCACTTACAGCTCGTTTGTAGAGGAAGGTTAAACTCCTCCCGAACACAGACCAATTCATCTTTCCAGTGAAGCAAGGGCATTATGAATCTATCGAAAACCCAGCCCCAGTTAACTCTGTCTATAGATGCTCCCCACCTCAGATTTATGCGATAGGCCAATCAAAGTCATCCATTAAGACTTCCATTAGTGAGCTTACCCCCCAGTAACACGGTCAGACTGGCTAAAGAGAAAGGAGCTTCTTTAACTTTTACGCCCCGTCCTAGCGACATCAAACCGCGTCAGTGCCAGTTTGTTTACCTCTCAGCGCGTACCATTCCTCATGGATCGACGCCTAACCCGATGGAATCCAATGACATTATGCTTCCTTCGCCTCCAGCCTCTGCCTTTTCTTTTCTCTGACCACCGAGAAATTTGGCGAGTCAATTCGAGCTGACAACGCATACGGCATTGCCAGACTACCCTACCGTTGCAGATCTTCCACGAGCGATTTGGAGGAACAAACGATATGTTTTGGAAGAGCTCTTATCCCGGAAAGGCTCGAAGGGCCGGAAGAGCTGGACCAAGCGCCATTGGTTTTTTCCTCGTTGAGGTTGACACTAACGATAGTCCGTTGAGTCCTTACTGGGCCTGTCGTTTGTGCGACGCGAAGGGTCAGCCCGAGTTCTTCGCCGCTGCTGCTACGAGTTCGGCAGCTGACCACCCCCGCAAGTATGTGAATGTGACGTCGCGAGCTTGAGCACTATTGACCAACGCCAGGTCTCACAGGATTTTCGAGAGCAGTCAAGCAGCTGATCCAGATCTGTCAACCGATGAATCTGAACGGCCTAAGCGACGACGCTTGCAGTACGGTACTGTGCCGCGCGCCAGAGTCAAGATGATCCGAGAACTGAGCCTGGGACTTCTGATCAACACCAATGTTCCTTTTTCTTTCTTTAGCGATACATTCTTTGAGCAACTCGCCTGGCAACTTGACCCTCGCCTATCTGATCAGATACCATAGAGCCGGCAATCGATGGGCCGTTTGCTGGATAACATGTACGAGTCTAAAAAGTATGATGTCAAGCCGGAGCTCTCAGATGCCCTTACCAGATTCCATCTAGGGTTCGACTTGTGGACCTCACCCAATCGGCACGCTGCCATGGCAGTCACAGCTCATTTTCTTGACCGCCAGGGCAAGCACCAGTCGTGTCTTCTGGCACTCCGTCGCCAACTCGGATGTCACAGCGGGGAAAATCTCGCGGTGACGCTTGGGCAAGTTGTGCGTGAATGGAAGATAGAGGATCGAGTTGGAACAATGATGTCGGATAACGCATCTTCGAACGACAGCTGTCTTCTGAACTTTTGCAGAAATCTCGACGCAGAGATGGGCCCGGCGGACGTTCGGGCCAGACGCATGCGCTGCTATGGGTAAACCTGGTTGCTCGTGTTTTCCTCTACGGCGAAGATTTCGAGGCTTCGTAGCCGAATATCACGTCTTCAACTTCCTCGGTCGCCACGAGGATGATCTACGATACTGGAGAAAGAAAGGGCCGGTGGGGAAGCCCCACAACGTTGTCAAGTACATCGGATCTTCCACTCAGAGGTGTGAGCTCTTTAAGAGGATCTCAAGCGAGAATGACCAAGCACAAGAATATCTCCTGGCGAGTGAGTCGACAGCAGAACTAGAGGTCGTTATGAACAACGAAATAAAATTGATCTCCACTTATCTCATGATCTCTCGAGCGCTCGTCAAGCAAGGAGACATCAAGACGTTCTTAGTCCATCCAGCGGTGGAGAAATGGCTTCCCGAGGCCGACGTGTTGAAGGGGGATGACTGGAGACCTTTGGCAGATATTAAACATATTCTTGAGCCATTCTATCTCCAAACTAAGAGAACGCAAGGCTGGGGCAGCGAGTGAGGTAATGGACGGCTTTGGAAGGTGATGAGAGGCATGGAATACTTGCTGGAACACCTTGAGAATCGGAAGCTGTTTTATCATGCTGTTCTAGACGAGGTAGCTAGAGAGAATACCAACTCGTAGGTCGAGCTAGCCGGAGGGCGATCAGACCGAAATCGGCAGCTTCCTGCTAGATTTAGTGGTTGCGAGATGGATATGCATCCATGAAAGTCAATGCAAACTTTGTAAAGCTCTTTGCCAGGTCGTGGCTCGGGACAATGTGATGATGGATCAGGCAAGCCATCAGGATCATCGGGAGTTGACATGGGAAAGGATCACCCACGTTATCTAAGACTCCATCATCACCGCCTGGCAGAAACTCGATGAATACTATATCAAGCTTGGAGTCTACCTGGATTGCTGGTACTGTTGCAACCGGCCGGTGGAGGAGCAGCGAGGGGCAATTGTTGAGACTATAGCATCCCCAAGCGTGCCGCAGAGAACGCCGGTAGACAGTATGTTCAAGCAGTGGGTGAAGAGCAGGACAGCGAAGACTACGGTGATGGGAAGCAAGCCTGAGCGGTATCTGCGGCTAGAGCCGCAAGAGACTGAGGAGCCAACCGAGTGATGGATGGTTCACCAGGGACAATTCCCGATGGTAAGCCAGTTGCCTCTTGATATACTCGCGATACCGGCGATGGCGACTGATTGCGAGAGGTCGTTCAGCCTAGCCAAGTTAACGTTGACGAAGCAGAGGCTTTCGATGATGACGGTAACATTGGAGAAGTTGCGGTGCCTCAAAAATTGGGTCAGACATGGTGCTGTGAAGCTGGGGGGCGACAACAGATGGGGGAGACGAGGTCCAGTTGGAGATTGGAAATAGCAGCATGGAGGGTGTAGACGGTAAGATTTGAAATATTTGAATTGTTTGAATAAATATTTCAAACAACAAATCCAGCACTGAGGGTTACCAAATTTCTCAAATATGACCCCGGAGTTGATTTGTTTGATTTGAGGGCAGCGCTGATGCCTATACAGAAATTGCTTCGCAGCTAAAGACAACTAAATGGCAGGCCCAATGGGCTATTACGGCGCCTTCTGAAACCCCTCGCCGCCAGTCAGGGCGCCCTTCCCTACTGGCTGAAGCCCAGGCTAGAGAATTTCCTTCCTTCCTTCCTTCTTTCCCTCCTAGCTAACCGGTTCTTAGGTTGATGGCCTCATCACATTCGTATGTAGCTCCAAAGCAGCGCGCTGGATGTCATGCCAAAGGTTACCACAAGCACTAGGTTGCAGCTGCTCTTGGTATGCTATCTGCCATGCCCTCAGCCGTGCTGACTTTAAGAGATATATTGCACGGCGCAAGTCACTAATTACAGAGGCAAATCAACAGAAACGGCTAGCCGTTGCTGAGGCCCATGTCGGCTGGTTCCTAGATCAATGGAAGACCATCTCATGGTCCGATGAGACTTGGCTTACAGCCGGAAGGCACACGCCAATATGGATAACAAGAAGGCCCGGCGAAGAGCTTGACCCAACCTGCATTATTGGACGGGAACAAAAGAAGTATGGCTGGATGTTTTGGGGCTGCTTTTCAGGGCTTATAGGCCCGGGCCCCAGGTATCTTCCAGGAAAAGGATTGGGGCCGTATTGATTAGTATTCCTACCAACAGCATATTGTCCCGATTGTTGATGGCTGACTTCGTCTCTATCCGGGAACTAAGCTTTATTTTATGCATAATAATGCCCCAGGCCATAAGACGGCTCTAACTATTAGAGAGCTACGGGAGAGAGATATTGAAGTTATAGAATGACCTCCTTTGTCGTCCGATTTGAACCCTATAGAAGCTGCTTGGAATAGGATGATGGACTATCGCTGTGCACTTTCCAGAGACGATGTCATATGATCGGCTACGGATTGTAGTTAAAGAGGCTTAGGATTCCCTTGAAGCTTCCTTCTCTGATCACCTTCTAGCTACAATGCAAGAACGATGTCAGGATGTTATTGATGCAAATGGAATGTATACAAAATAGTAGAAATAGCTTAGATTGATGGTATATCAAGGGGAGAAAAAGATAGCCTTTTTTGACCCATCTGTGAGTGGAGCCGGGATTAGAAAACCTATGCCTGATACCGTAGCAGATTCTAAAGTGTAAATACTAAGAAATTTGAAATTGTGCCTCAAACCTATCTGTGCCGCATGCTTATCATATACGTTATCAAAAGCCAAACTTAATTGTCAGTTTATATATCCTGTTCAGGGGTAAAGACATTATGTAGATTAGAGTTGACAGCTGTTTTAAGTAAGCTCAATACATATACCTTACCGCCGCTCCATGGGTTAGTTGTTTTACCCTCGAACAGCCTATCATTTTCCTTTTCTAATGCCAAGATACGATGTGTCGCTGTGTCCAAAACTTCGCCTCTGCTCAAGACGTATCCTACCTCTGTTGCTCTGGCTCCTCTCAGGTCATCATCATTCGTGCGTGACGCTTGCAAGACGGCAAGCAAGTTCTCAAAACGCAGTTTCAAGCGTGTGCGGTACGGCTTCTCGACGTCGTTGTGGCATTCACGAGCCTGCAAGGAAGGCGCCATTTTTTTGCGAGGACTCTTGGGTTTGCGGGATGCTGAACGGAGTTTGACGTCGGCGAACCCGCTACCGCTGTGTTCGTTCTTGATGTTGTCGATGTTGGTGTCGTCGCCGGTGCTAATGCTGCTGTGGCCCCCTGGTGATGGAGTCTTGTCTGCCGTGACTGATAGGCTATGATTTGGCCGTTTGTCCGTGTTCTCCGTGCTTGTGGCAGAGCCAGACTGAAAAGGGTGTTCGCTTGTGGCATTGAGGGGGCTGTTGGGCTGGGAGAGGAGGAGGTTTAGGATGTACTGATCGGAGGACGAGTAGTCCGATGTGGGCTGAGGTGATGAGAAGGATTGATTATTATTTACTGTGAAGTGGCCGAGAGCATGTATTTCATAAGGAGTGCCTACAACACAAGCTCATGTAATTCATCAGTACAGACGAAGCATCGATCATGCTGTGGCGTATTCCGTACCTGGATCCAGAGTCTGGTTCGAGAGTAGCTGTGGGTTTGGCTTTAGCGATTAACGAAACAAGGAATTTCGGATGTTACAAGGCCAGGGTGAATTAATCAAATTGACAAGTAAGTGAGGGTGGAAACAGAACGACCGTTACGCAGCTGCCCTCAGTCGTACTGCCGGAGGCGTTGACTTACCTCATACCGGTTGTCTCCTTGATACCAGCCAGGAAGAGTAAGCTCGTTGGGGTAGTCATAGCTAGCCATTCTGGGTCGAGCGCAGTTTTCTAGAGGCAATTCGGATCGTATCTTACAATGGGATATTGAAAGAAATTGTGCGTGTACATGCCAAAGTTGGCGATATTTCAGTAATATTTATTTTACGAGAGCACGTCGCTTAGCACCACCACTCCATTGGCAATGTCAATCCCGAGCGTACCCGCAAGCGACTTTGTAGCCCGCCGAGCGAGTGTACCTTATCAACAGTACACACTCAACCCACCATCAGAAGCGCCTCAAGATTTGCCGTAGTAGCCGTCTAGAAGCTATGGCAAAGACAGGATGGTGCCACAGCAGGAGCTGGATGTCGATGAGCACGATGGGGACTCAATCGGCTTGCCATTCGTCCAGTTGCAGACGTGTCCCTCGAGGCAACGGCATGGAGGAGATGAATCGGCTGGATTGGTCCGAATGCTTCAAGCTACAGACGATACTTTGCGCCGACACGGAGCACCAGGTGTTGTTATTCCTCACGTGTAAGATGCATGTAATTTCGGTTGACACTGTAAACCCTTCAAGCTCTGCCTCAATGTTAAATGGAGGGGTAAGAAAAGATAGGAGCATCTACATCCGGTCAAGAGCGCTTGACCTAAGTTACTGTTTCCATGGCTCGCTTAACTTGTCGGTGGTTCGGGGATGCGGGGATTATTACCTACGTAAGTACTGAGTAACTGAAGGATAATCGAGTTCTGGGCCTGTGTGCTGGTGACATTATTGGCTACACGCTGCCTTTGGTGACGTGTTTAATCCCCCAGTGCCGTATCATGTTGCATTTAGGGATTAACGCACAAACGTATATTAGTCAAGGGCTTGACCACAGTTTACAGTACTGTCATTTGAAAGATTCGTCCTAAGAGAAGGTCCCCTTAATCAACGTAAGGATTCGGAGAATTTGGTGCGGGTCGCCGGGGATCCAAGGACAATCTCCGCATTTCCGTCCATATCTTTGCTACAGCGAAATATCGATCTCAATTCTGATTCGTTGTCTGCGCCGAGGAGATGCCTTCAAGGGTCTATTATCGAGACTGACCAACTGCCATGGCATGTGGCTGGTTGTACCAATCTCAGTCTATTGACCCCGCGACCTGTATGCTGACTGTGAAGGTGTCGGTATAGACTTTCATGATCATATCACACCCGACCAGAGCCGATGCCGCGTCAAACTCACCCCAGGCTGTTATAGCAACTAACAGATCATAGCAATCGCGCCTGATGCCGGTACCCGCTGGAAGCTCCGCATCGCTATCCCTTTAGTCGGCATAGCCCTTCAGAGCGGTCACAACAGGGGAGTCTAGCTAATCAGGCAATACGCATCAAATGTATATAGATAAGCCCTGTAGTCACAAATCTGTGAACTTATCTACCTGCGATAAAAGTCGAGCTATTACAGGAGGGTGACAAGCCTTCTAACCCTATACTGGGCAAGCTCTTGTAACCATACTGTACGTGGGGGCAAGTGGGGCGAGATACCTGCTGAAGGGCTATGCCGACTAAAGGGATAGTTCAGCAAATTCTTAACCTAGATTCGTGAGGATTTCCTCCCCGACTGCGTGGTGTTGAAGAAATGGCGAATCGACTACTTGCTAACCGCGACGCGTCACCAGTTGGCAAGCGTTGGGCTATCAATTTCGTTAAGCGGCAACTAGATCTCAAGATGCATTTTCAGCGGAGATATGACTATCGGAGGGCCAAATGCGAAGACCCAACTATGATTCGCGACTGGTTCAGGCTCATACAGAATGCAATCGCGAAGTATGGTATCCAATCATTCCCATGATATAATGTCAGGTGGGTCTCGGTTTGTGTCCGCTGTATTTCCTGTCTAACCTGTGCGTTTTCTCTGGGGCCTGGGCTTATGTCGAATTAGGAATAGACCAATCAGTGACAAGCCATGACAGAGCATAGAGTTAGGGACCGAATTAAGTGGATATAAACATGTCACGATGAGGTATTGGAGAAGCAGGCATAGCATCAGATATGGCAACACTGAGACAAATTGTACTAAGCTTCCCAAACTTTAAATCTGATCATGATTCCAAACATAACCACGAAGAGTATCTACTGTTTGCCACTGTTTCAAAGCAGCGTTTCGACAGTGTTTACCTACATTCATCGTTTGTGGAGCCGGTGGGCATGAGTGGGCGAGGCACCCGCCAGCTTGTAGAGTGGCAATGCGAGGTCTCTTGTGGCGACCGCGTGGCTCTAGGGGTATAATGCCCTAACCTTGCTACTAGCCCTATGCTCGATAAGATGAGGCGGGGGTCAAGGTGCAAGACCCTACCTACAAGCAATGAGGCTAGTTGCAGAGGGTTTTCTCTTAAAAGATGTAGCTGCATCTCTCATCTAAACCATCCTGTAGCTGTCACTAGCGCAATCCTGTACTACTCGCTCCTTCAGCCGACGGTGCCGCTCTGCTCCCAATCCCGCCTACGTTATTAGATGTCCTTACGGTCATCGTCATACCGTTGCTGTCTTTATACTCAGATATTATTCGTCGAGCGGCATTCCCGCTTTGGCTACGGCCTCCCTCGATCATATCCAAAAGGTCATTACTGCCCATCTCGGAGCCTACGGCTATACGACCTCGCCAGTTCAACGGGGCTGCTCACCAGCTCTGGAACCTCGTCGGAGCCCTAGATCATGGGAAACACCATTGTTCGAGCAATAGACTAAGCCAGTCTCTTCCGTCTAGCGCAATTCATACAGCAAAGCAAATTCGTTCTTCCAAGCAGTGCCGGCAAATCATCCGCCTCCTATCAACTCTCCCTGCGCAATCAAAATGCATCAGGCATCGTCGCGCTTGCTACGCATGGCGGACGATAGCCGACCGTTCAGCAAGGTATGTACGATGGCTCTCTACTCTTTTGACACGCCTGCCTGTCATACTGCGGCGAAGCATAAGGATGGCCGCCACTGCCATGACGCTTCTCGAAACCTCATTCCTCGCTATGATATTGGCCATTGGCTGACTCGGTCACCCAACAGGACTTTAAGGATATCTTCTCTACCCTCATCGTCAGTCTGCTGCCCCTCTCGGCCCACCGCGTCCGGTTCATCAAGGTCGAGTACACCTTCCTCTCCGAAGAAGCTATCAACAACCTGATGTGTCTCAAATTCTCCCAATCCAACCATCTACCCGACCCTAAGGATTCCTCTCGCATTATCACCACAACCACTTCTACCACATTCTCAATGGCCAAGGATGTGGCCCGCTCTATCTGCCAACGCTTTGTTGAAGCCCGGCTTGTTGAATCGGCGGATGGTAAACACCAGCAGGTGTATACCATGGCGGGATCCGTTTGGCAATTGACACCAAAGGGAATCACTGTATTGGGCCGTTTCTGCGCGAGAAATGGCATTCAGCAGAAGCAGGTATCAGAACTTACTCATCTCAGAGCGACGCGGCTTGTTCTCCTTGAACGAGATTCGCAAACTGACAAACTTCACCATGACCGAGGCACCCTCGAGATCATCTTTCGCCGGCTCGTCGGTGCCGATAGCTGCGATGCTATGTCGGGTGTGACCGCTGCTGATTCAAGCTCGATGCACGAATACAGGGATAATACCACCAAGGTCAAGATTACTGCTGAGCTTAAGCTTAACGGGAAGACCCACCGCGATACCTTCACCGGCAAGGCTATAAACGACTGGTTAATGAACTATTCGACCATCATGGAAGAGCGTGAAGCCGTTGCGGTTGCCACTCTTTTCGTGGCTTATAATCTAATAGAGTGTATTGCCGAGGACGGGACATATACTTCCCAGAATCCCAGCCCCGGGAACAATGTCTTCCAGCCTAGAAAGCGTGCTATCTACCAATTAACGCAGCAAGCTAAGGATCTCATTAATGGCTCAAGGCCACCAACACGGTCTTCGGAGAGGGGGGGCAGCGCTGGTTTCCAGCGGAACGGTATCTTCAAGGATTCCAATACGCAACGACTCGACAAGATCCTGAAAGATCCTTCCGTGCGGCTTCTCTTCTGCGAGCACTGCCGAGACACATATTGCGAGGAAAATCTGTCCTTCTACCAAGAAGTGGATAAGTTCATACGAAATTGTAAGGTGGGCACGGGCGCTGCCCATGAGGAGCCCAACATCGCCGCAATGGACGTTATGAGTGAGAATATAGCTCAGGCGTATAGAATTTATAATGCTTTCCTTGCTGCCGGCTCGCCTTCCGAGCTCAATATTGACCACCAGCTGCGGAACAGCCTTACCACCCGGATGACGAAGGCTGTGAGTCAGGACACTATCATGATCGACACTCTTCAAGAAGTTATATCTCTATTTGAAGATGCCCAAAATGCTGTCTTCAAATTGATGGCTAGCGTAAGTTTGGTTTAATACCCACCTCGCAATCCCAAAATGGCCGCTCTCGGGATCTCCGACCAGACGCTAACAGAAACAGGACTTGGTGCCAAAATTTCTGAGCAACCCCAAGTATGAGCAGCAATTACGAGGCTACAAGCTTGACCTAGTTGGAAAGGGTCCTGAGCGGGGCTAGGGCTATCAATGCATGGGCGGCACCCAGAGAATACGCGTTCACAACTGGGAGATCTTCGTAGTCAACTAGCGGGAGGCAGTTGGTCACCTACGCATGTGATAGATGGTACCATCCTCCTAGTGCCTCAAGGGATGGCCAGCGCAAGACTACTACCCGAGGAACGAACTATCCGTTTTCTATTATCGCCAAGGAATCACGGGATAAGACTACTTGGTCCTTAAGGCATCGCCCGGATAGACGATTTGCCTCACGTAGCCACGAGTCAAGCCTGGATCCATCTGCTCATCCAACACACCGGAAACTATCTAGTAAGGAGAAGTCTACGGTTGCTAGCCTTGCAAGTGCTGGGGTGCCTTCTAAGAATATCAGGGCCTATATCCGTCAAAACCCAGATTCAATTCTACCACCGAACGGCTTTAAGGACAGCACTGCTGTCGGACAAACTGTCGATGAGATTTTGCCGGTAGTCTCTTGGCTCGTCGAATCACGCAGTGGAACTCCTGTTTGACCATCCGAACCTCGTGGTTGAAGTCGAGAGGGTAGATTCTTCTGATTGCAGAGGCAAGGTCGTCCAACTCCGCTGGTGGGCGAATACGCGAGGGGAATTTCTATATCACCAAGCTCTACGATTTCGACACATCGTTTGAGTTCATCATTTGTCGTTACGTGGATCCGACCAGGTTGCATCGGGGCTGGCCTGGTGTCAGAGAGAGGCCAAGCTGTGTGTGAAGTTGTCGGAGCTTTTCGCAAGGTGGTCCTCGACAGAGGCCTCAGCGAGAGGGATATTCGTAAGGGCAAGACCAATAGTATGTCCATGCGGAGTTATTGGTATGCTTAGACTGTTCAGTATGTAGAGGTTATTTCCTGATACCAAATCTGCAATTTCTTGGCCGCGGTCGGTGGCGTGGCCCGTTTGCCAGCTATGATGTCTGGCATTAAAGTAACCAGCAACGAGGCATCATTCTGGAACAGCCCATCATAGCAGTATATCCAGGGCCTCCTTCTTGCCATTCTGGCAATAGAAGTTGACTATATTCATGCCGTTAATTGTAAGCCAAAGCGTATCTCGAGTCTGAAAGGACCGAATCTGATCTGCCAGAAGCCTTAGGTCTCGTCGGACATGTGTCATGACTCTAGGCCAAGTGTCGTTCCTGTCCCACGTTGCGATAGGTGTGAATGTGTCATATGCCGGGTGGGTTTTGGCGAGACAACGAGTGCTTGTGAAGGTTGTCCATGGCTCCTGCAGAAGGATATTATCGTATCGTTCGGAGTCAGCTAGCGCCAGGGCGCAGTCGTGGACCAGAGGGATCTTGCCGACGTTAGCCTGAAAGATCATGAGTGATTTCCTGTCCTTCTTCGTTCCTGCGAGTGTCTATTCTTGGTCATGAGGATGGGTGATATAAGGCGATCCTGTTCCTTTGCTGGATTCGCCTGTTGTAGTCATCCATGCCTTCACTCTGGGGGAAGGTGCTCATAGGCTCAGGAGCGGGTTGGGCCTTGGCACGAGCTTTTGTTTTCCTACCGTTATCTTTTATCCCCGCCTCCTTCTTCTTGCTGGAACCACGCCTTGTAGACTTGGTAGCAGCAGGCTGGTTTGTGTTTTGCTGGTGCTTGTCGGATTGAGTCGATGAAGAGCCGCGCCGGCTTTCTGAGCCGCCGGTCGACATCTCTGAACAGGTAGACTCGGTAGCTGGGGACGGAATGGGATACCCTTGCATGGAGGTAGCAGATGAGGCCCATTGCGTTGAATATTCTGGTTTGTACGTGTAGTAGTAGGTGCTGCTGTCGTTGTTGAATTGGGGCTCTTCTGGCGCGTCAACATTGGGAACCAGCCATCTCGGAGGATTTGGGAAAGATAGTATCATCAAGGAAACACCACTGCTCCCACCGCACTTGTGGTAGGGTACCGTATGTGCTCATTGCGGTGTGACCTTGGTTTATATAAGTCATGTCTGAGCGCGACAGTACAGGCAGGAGAGATATCTGATGTAAAATCATCAAAGGTTGATACTCCATTCTTTGGAGGAGGATGGCCCGCATGGTAGAAGTTGAGGAAGACACTACCCATTACTGTTGTAGCAGTTGTTGTAGTAGTAGTAGTTGTTGTCGTAGTTATGTTACGAGCTCAATTCACTACCGGCAAAGAGAGGTAAGAAAAAAGAGCCCATGTCAGATGGCGACAAAAGCTGAGAGCTGAGTAGTAGAGACAAGTAACGTCGAAGCTAAAGTGGATAGCCCGGACAGGTAACGTCTTGGTCCCGGGGCCAGGTGGCATTTGTACCTGGTGAGGAGAAATAAGGGGCCATTAATGGTTGTTGCACCAGAGAATAAAAACATTGGAAGCATGGGAGAAGCTAACTTTGAGAGGGGGCCAGTTTGCAGGAGGGGATCGTCTCAAAAACAAGAGCTGCTATTGGCTATACAATAACGGACTGGCTTCCAAAGCCTACTATTCGTGGACTGCCTCGAGTGGATGTGATTGGAAGACAAAGAAATCAGCTGGGGAGGTGAGTTGGTCAGGTATTGGGGAGAAGAGACACAGACGCATGCACAGACACTAGGCAAGTGCAGACCAAAAGGAATTGGTACATTTAACACCGCTGATCCTGCCCGCCGCCAACCTTTAGTCCACCTCTTGCCTCATCATACACAATTAACATGATCCGATCATTATCAGCAGAGCCCGCCAAGCCCAAGCGAAAGGGTATGTTGCCATTTCCCTTTGTATATTTGTTAGTCTTGTTTCATTGTTCTCATGCCATGGATGTCCGGCGCATTGTAGTAAGCATGAACAAAGCAAACCAAAGCAGGACAACCTACCCCTACCATAAGTTACTAATACAACATCATTCAGGCACCAGAAGTGTTTCTACCCTTACTCCCGCACAACGCGCCCGTAAGAGAGCCAACGATCGAGAGGCCCAGAGGGTGATCCGCGCCCGTACCAAAGAGCACATAGAGCGGTTAGAGAGCGAGTTGGCGGTGCTCAAGAGCAAGGAAAGCCGTGACCAGATCGTTCAAGGGCTGTTGCGCCGCAACAAGGCAATCGAGAAAGAGCTGATTCGACTCGAGCAGATTATGAGGATGTCAATCACTTCGTCATCTTACTCTGCACCAGGTCTAACTCTACGACAGCTCTCATTGCCCGAAGAGCTCTTAACGCCATCAGTCTACGATGGAAACCTCAGCACTGATAGCGATGCCATTGATAGTCCTCGTGGATCACCATTCTCTGGCGACTACAACTCCCTCCCCGACTACAGCCAACAATATGTCCCCTTATCGAACAACTGCGAATCCTTAGCGAGCACCGTCTCCTGCCCCATTCCCTCCAGCGTCTCGACCCCATCATCATCAGCCGACTATAGCGCTGGCTATATCCCAACCAGCGCGCCCACCTCGGTCCTCCCCTCTAACGACACCAGCTCCTCAAGTCTCAGCGCTGTGTGCGACAAGGGAGTTGTCAAGATGGAGTATGACGAGGTGGGCCATCACGGTACAATAGCCCAAGAGCTTCCTCTACCCGATATGAGGCATGGCGAGGAGGTTAGTCACGTTCAATATCCAGACGACGGGTTCCGCCTCAGTGATCCTCCACTGCATCCCGGCACTCCCTATTCTCACGCCTACATGCCGCATCAACAGCAGCAGCAGTCCGCCTGGAACCTGTATCCCATGTACTACCCTCAGCCACATTCGTCGGTTCATTAAATTTCCCCGGCGGTTGAAACTGGCATGTACCCAGTATTATCATGCCATTGACGTGCCGCCTCGATCATCTTCTGATTGGCTTCGCCCAGAACCGTCGCCAACAGACCCAGGCCAAGGCGATCTGCCAGCTTCTAGAACGCGTATAACCCCGCTCCCCATGTCCTGATTCTGTACCCTGCATGTGACCGGCTACAAGCCACGAAGTGTGTTACTCTGAACTATTTTTTAAGTTTGAAGTTGCATTAGCAAGAAACTCCAGGATAGCTTTGATATAATTGGCCGAACTTTGACCTCCTGAGACAGTAGGAATAAGCCATCCCGAATTAGGATGTTGATATGCATGCTGCAAGTGTAATGCGCAGGGCTAGCCTGAAGGTAATATGCTGCCACTGGTCATGTCTTGGTCTTGAGGGGTTAGTTACTGCCGTTTATTGATGAAGGCTGATTGATGAACTGTTGCTGTAGGAGGGTCGGAATCGGCCGGAGGCGAAGGCCGCCACTTCTTTTACTGACATGTGACGGAGCTATATCCGTTTGACAGTTAAAAAAGACCTCGGACGTTATCCCTGTTGCAGATTACAGTTCATTCTCCGCAGAAATGCTACCCCAAGATCCAGGGGAACTCTTAAAGCACTAACGTCATCTTGCTAGGGAGAACTTGATTCCTTTCGCCCAGGCTGGCGGTCCATTCCATTTCCATCCACGCAGCCTCTTGTAGGATGGATGGACGTCCATTTAGTCCCACCTGAGATGGAATGGATGGAAATGGACGCTAAGAGTGGGCCCGTGGAATGGATGGACGTGGAAATGGAAATGCGTGGACGCTATAAAGGTACAGTACACGTGATCCTCCCACCCGTTGCCTCCCGGGCCTCCGCAAAGCTCGTTTCAGCTAACAGATCAGTCCCTGGCACCTTTGCAACCTCAAGGAGCTTCTCCGTGCTCTTAATATAACCTCCGCAATGCCATGATCTCACCGTCTGTGTCATCCCGATCATACTAGCGTCCAGCCTGGCACGATCGTCTCGAACCATTCGACCGCATGTTGAGAAGAGTCTCTCAACATCAGCAGACATAGGAAGGACAGAGAGCACATCGAGAGCCATTTGTGACAGACGTGGATACTCTTCTCGTCTCTCATACCAATGGCTAATAGGATCTAGGATATTCTGGTCGGACTTGTGGACGTCACGGAACCAATCGCTGTATTCGTCGCCAACAGCATGTGTAGAACTGCTAGCCGCATCCTCGGCTTGCAACAAGGTAGTCATCAATGAAGGTGTTTGTAATAGAGTCGGGCCTGACCATATTCTCCACGATACTCGTCAAAGGGATTCCGATATATGCGCCGCTTCTTCGTGGCTGGCTAGTTGCGTTCTCGATCTCGAGAGATAATTCGCGGCTCGTAGTGAGACCAGTATAGTTCTTCTACAAGGGACTTTGCAGTTTGGATCCAGTCTGGGCGGTCCGCCCACACGTCCTCGAAATATCCCCAACGATACGCTGGGTTAAGTGCAATGGCGCCATAATAAACCGGCGTCTCGTCAAGCCGCGAGTAGTACTTGTCAAGCTTTTTCCAACAGAGGTTAATGTAAACCTTGAAGTGCTCGGAATCGGGATATCGATGGGCAGCAGCCTTATATACCTCCATTTTGCCAAGGAGGTATTCATAGCCTAGCAGGGTATCCCACGGACATCCATATGCCCCAACGTATCCTTCTGTTGAATGTTGGAGGGTTCACCCTCAACTTCAGGATTAAGGTTCAGAATTAAGGTTTGACGCCCTAAACTTAGATCGTAGGACTTTCATCTAGGACTTTCTAGGACTCAAGTCCTAGAAGGAACCAGTCAAAGATATAAGGTCTCAATGGTCCTTCGATTGCGAAAGAATCAAGAAATATACACGATTCACCTTAATATCTGACACCTTCCTTCCGCTTGCGCTGCTGACCGTCGCCTTCAAGAGTAATCAAGACGTGCTCGAAGTGTTGAAGGACCACGTTAAATAAGGAAATAATAGCCCAGTCCTTCTCCTCGAGTTTATTCTCGTCCCTAAGGCAGAGCGGCATCTCGCTGCTTGACTTCTTTCCCCTCAATACCAACCCCTCCCACTCGCTCTTCTGCGCATACCAAAGGTCCTCGAGGAAGTCTTTCAGGTGAAGGGCACGCCGAATCATATAAAGGGTGGAAAGCCAACGGGTAACCACATCAATGATAACATCTAGAGGTTTCTTCGCTCGAACCACCGGATCGTCAGACTTGCTGTACGCGGTAAGCTGAAGAGACCGGAGGAGATTGGTAAGCGAGTCTGAGCGGTGGATCCAGAAGATGAGGTTATAAAGTTTCCCAACTGGTCCTTTTCGTCGCCATAGCTCGTGGGCCTTCGCGTCAAGGGTCTCGTTCCCTTGGATATCATCCTCGAAGGCCTCGGAATTATGGCCAAAAAGAAGTGCTTTAACGGCGAGATTGAGGATATGGCCAAAGCAGCGCAATCGCCGAGTTTTACCCTTGAAACCGATCGCTTTCCCAATTTCTTCCATCGCCGTGTCGCTATTGCTGGCGTTATCAAGTGTGAAATATCCCACCTTATGGGTTATGCCGTAGCTTCGAAGGACCTCGACCACGTGGGTGGCGATATTGTCCCCAGAATGGCGGTCAACAAGCTCAGGAAGGCCAAGCACAAGCTTTCCTGGCTGGCCAAGGGCGTTGAGAAAGTAGCAACAGATTCCATACAAAGCGTGGCGATTATTGGACCTTCAACCATCGAACGCAATATGAAGTAACCCTGGAGCTGTCGCTAATGCTCGCTTGATCTCAGCCTTGTTTTCCTCGTATACCTGAAGAATACGCCTACAGACGGTATTGTGGGTAATATGCGCTTCGGTTGTATTCACGAGTGGATTGAGATATTCGAAAGCGGCGCGGAGGTATGGATCTTCAGTCTGTCGGAAAGAAGAATTGCTGTTGATAATCCACGAGACTACCAAGCGCTGGAAGACTAACCGGTCAAAACGGCCAATGATCTGGTTTGCAATCTGCTGCTCTCGCGCATCACGGGTATTCAACTTCATCATCTCGGCGATATTCCTCGATGGTATCTTCTTTGCTTTGCTAGGCGGCTTCCGTCTTCCGGAAGGGTCACAGACCTTGTGGTCATTCCAGGGATGGATCTCCGCGTTCTGCGTACCACTCGAGGCCGCCGAATGAGGGTTTGGCCTGCGACTGTCAACACAGACCTTGCAAACCCATCGCCGCTTTGTATCGTCATCGCTCTTCTCGATATCGTAGCCGAATTGCCATATCCACGACGATATAGACGCACAGCGCTGGGATTGCGTGTAGCCAGGGAAGTCTTTCCAAGGGAAGAGGTCCCACGAGGTCTTCTTATCCCCTTGGTCTGGCGGCTCGAGCGCCATAGAGCTGACAATTCGACTCTCAGCCATTCTACGCGGTACAGAATGCAGTTGCATGGAGACGCTCGAACGCGGTACCGTGACGCGAAATGTCCACGACCCCATGGCTGTTATGTTCTGTTTAAAGATACCTTAATTTGTATGTGAAAATGCCTGGTATATAGGTACTTGCGATCTCTACCGACCATGACCAAGTTAGTCCTCCCTGAATTACAGGGTATTCTGGGGACTAGGCTAGGAACCCCCTACCAGTCCATACCCCTGCTTCCATTTCCACCTAACCATTCCACGGAGCCCTGGCGTGGATGGATGGATTATGTAACGGCAGCTCCATGGAGTGGATGAAAATGGATGCACGGACCATCCATTTCCACGCCATGGATACGTGGACAGTGGACGTGGAATGGATCGCCAGCCTGGATGAGCGCTGCACAGCACAGCCTCTGGTAGACAGACCAGGCTTCAGCTGCTGAAGATGGGACGCTGAACACTTGGAGAATTTGACCTTCAAGCAGGACTGTCACAGGGACAAGCGAGGCTGGGAAAAGTGGCAAGGTGTAAGGACTGGAGAGGTTAAGGATGTTAAGGGTAAAATGTGGGGAGAACAATGTAACGAGATGGCCCTATGAGGCGTATCCTCCCGGGCGTAATAACTTCATTCATTTCGTTTAGGGCTGGGGTATTGGATGGGAAACGGGCAACGGGCAACGACCAATAAGAAAGCTTGGAAGACAGTTACAGCGATGGGACCGGATGTCAAGTGGGTTTCGTCAGCAAGATGGAATGTCGATGGAAACGTGTGGACATCGTCGGGTGTGAGTATTCCCCTCTAGAGCTTTTGACATAATGGATATGCTAACAAGGCTGGGGCAGGTTACTTCTGGCTTGGATCTAATCTTCGCCTTTATTGAAGAGATTTATGGCGCGACTTATGCGAAGGACCTTCAGGGGACGATTGAGTTCATGAGAATGGATGATGCGTGCGATGATCCTTTCGCTGAGGTGCATGACATTCCACCCAGTGGTGACTGTAGACTGGTAAAAGTGCATAGGAGCGAATATTATGTTCGGCCCGTCTATTCTAGATTATTCGCTAGTTCTTTCGTCAAGCCCATAACTCCCAAGTCTCAACCACGACTCCTTCAACACAAATTACGTCAGCTCTAGTGCGCTACTAGAAACATCAGACATCAGACGGCTTTCCTTCCTCCGCATTCTAATCATCTTGCGAACAGAACCCGCAGTATACATTGCAAATACAATGATACTGACAACAGCATAGGCAATGATCAGACCCGTAGAAGCACCTGATAACTGCAGACCAATCCCACCATTAACGATCCCAATTATCATCAAAGCCCGGCCGTACCAGAGATGGGCGTGGCTAACGGCGGTTCGTCGTTCGTATCTGAGGTAGTTCTTGTGATGCCACCATCCTAGGATTGGCTGTATAATCATGAGGATGCATACAATGGTGCCGAGCTGGACATGAGGTTCGGTGAACCACTAAACACGAGTTAGCAAGTATTGTCGTTCAAAGAACAATTGTTGGAATACATACGTCTCCGCCGCGGTCGGCAGCAATCTTGCCGACACCAAAGCCAGCCCACATGCCGATAAACATAATTATCTGCCATGAAGCATGAACAAGCCACTTCCCCAGCAACGGCATCAATAGGGAACCGATGGGAAATCCTAGTAGGAAAACGACGGACATAATGACACCATGAATCGTGCCAGTATGGTCCTCACCACCACCGCCACCGGCAACAGCGTCGTTGCTGGAGCCTGAGCTAGGCTGAGTATTCGACTTGTTGGTAAAAGGGTTGTTGTTCGAAGTTATGAATGCTTTTGAAAGGTCGACTGAGAAACCGTCGGTGCCGTCGTGCTCGTCGAAGTCAGCACTGACATCGGTCGTGTCCAAAGGACTACCAGTCCTCCAAGCACTGATCCAGTCACTAGACCCTTTCAAGTCCAAAGTACCTAGGTCACCACATTCTATATTTGCCACCATCGTTTTATTCGAGACGCCGCTTCCTTCAAGAAGCTTGACAGAACTCATGCGGCTATACTCAGGCATATTATGGCCATGCCCCTTTCTCGTGCTCAAGGTAACATTCCCAGAACCGTCTTGATAAACGACGAACATTGTAGAGCCGCTCATGCGGTCTCCGGTTCCGAGGGCGATCCATTGGTAATCGGTGGGAGCTTCGAGTCGTAGGAATAACGTGTCAGAGCTTGACGAGGCTGTTGAAGATGGCACGCCCCAGCTGTAACAAATCTTGCTAGAATCTCCATCGCAGTAGGACACTGGAGATGCTGATGTCTTTCCAGCGACTAGATAAGAAGGTTTATGAGATCCTGCCTAATGCTGCATTTTTTGAGCAGTCAGGGGGTCTTACTTAGCGCTAGAGCGCCAACAATGGCTTTTGTCGGGGTGAGCTTCATGTCAATGGATCATGAATGTCTCAACGGCTAATTGTGGCAATGAGTGACTAATGTGTTGAGAAGGTATACTGTGCTGATACTCGAGTAGAGCGTTCTAAAGATACTCGATAGACCATCATGAAACTCCTTTTGGATTTAACGCTCTTTAAGCTTCATTTTTCTGGCCAATTTGACTAACCAACAGTTAGCATACGTAATCCTCCTCAAAAGCCACTGCAAAAATAGCCCTGATCTAAAACCTCCGGGTTCTTTGCGCCAATCACAAGTCATGTAATTATGCTTACGCCTTTCCAGAATGTCGGGTGGCTGCACTTCCAGCCGAAAGTACGTCAGCCCTCCCTTTATCCCAAAATATTCAATCACCTAAAATGGCGGCCGACTACTACAGTAGGAGCATTTTAGGGTCGGATCATGCCCATGCACAGAGATCGTTGCCAAGAGATCCCCCAGTCTTGGCGTCAATGATCGGAAGTTGCTCCATTTTGAGCCTCTTGGTGGTATGCTAGAGGGAAAGACTTACGCGGCCTTGAAATTAATCATAGACTGGACAGGGAATTTTTAGAGACAGTGTCATGGTGTTGGATGCGCCACATGTTTCAGCAGAAATGGCTGCATTCGCGGCTCACCTTGTTTGCCGTACAACCGATATTTATCAGACCTCGGTTAGCTTTATGCATAAGTTCAACACCCAAAATTTACCATCGGGCTTTACATCCTGTCGAGAAGGTTAGTGCGAGAAATATGACGATACTTTTGTTTGTTGCTGACTAGCAAATTGCCCGCACTACGTGTCACTGCTATCATAGCCCCTTCTACATACATCTTACCCGTGGACTAAATGAACCTACTTTTCGATATCACCAGTTTAGAAGCCGGTGTATCAGAGCTAGTGGTGTTAGTTCAGCGGATATTGCCGTGAGTAAAATTCCCCCCCTTTACTTCGTGATCTGATGATGCATGAGGGTACAGTCACACACGTTATTTGATTGGCTGCCCAAAACTTGGTGTCGCACTGAGCGTGCTTAAAGAGTTAAAGTAAAATGTGTTGAGCAGCAGCAAAAATATGCTGATTTTTGTCTCAAGTTATCTCTTATGAATGAATGAATGAATTTATTCCGCCAGGGAGGATACGCCTCATAGGGCCCACGACATGTATGCGTTTTGCTCGTCTCTCGGGCCAAGAGTGGCGGAGTACTTTGCTACAATATTATCATTCGCTCCTCCGCTGGCGGTGTTGCGCACAATGCCACCTATGCCGACTAGTCCCGTTTCTCGCAGAGGCGCTCGTTGCGATGAGCACTTGTCTCATGTTGCTGGTCTCGGTCACGTCGTCACCTGTATCTACATATGCCGCTGCCTCCTTGTCTGAATCGTACTCCACCACCATGTGTCTATGCCACGGTGGTAGTGCATACGGCTCGATCGTTTCCATCCGTTCTATTGCGCCATCGTGGGCGAGTGCTAGTTTCGTCAACGGCGACATATACCTCCGTGTCTCCCTCACCCTAAGTGTCGCCAGCGGGTGCGCCTTCGGCAGTGTTTGCATGTTGACGTAGAGCCGTGTGCCGGCCTGCGCGTGGCGTTCACCGATGGGTAGAATACCAGCTTCAGCTTCCGCCACTGCCATCGAAACCGTCTTGAAGGCTCCTGTGATGGCTTGCACACCCATTTTCTGTGCCTCGTTCAGCCACCTGGTCTCCCTCCACCCGCGTCGGTGGGACCAAACGTTCGAAGCGTAGTATCGTCGGGGCCACCGTTGCTACAAACAACTGTCTCGCCGTCCGGGGCGTCAACATCTTCAGTCCTTCGTAGACACATGGCCGCCCGAAGTCCCCGTGTAGCTGCTTCCTTTACGTGTTCCTCATACCGCAACTCCGAGTCCATCACCAGTCCTAGTATCTTGCCACTTTTCTTTGGGATGATCGCCTGGCCTTTGATCGTATACGGGCTTTCATCGGTGCGTTCGTGATGGCGCGTGAAGTGTATGATGACTGTCTTGTCCTCCTCAAATGTCGCCCCGCTTCGTCTTTCCCACTCCAGTGCTCTGTCGATGACGGCCTGGATGCCTACTCGGTTGGCTTCTGCTGTCGGACCCGTCACCCAGGCTGAATAGTCATCGATAAAGGCGATCGATCCACCTTTTGCATCGATCTTGCATTGCACGAGGTCTGCGTTGAAGAAAAGGAACAGCACCGGTGACAGCGGCGACCCTTGCGGAAGCCCAGCCTGTGGCAGATCCCGTCGCCCAGAGGTGTAGCCGTTTACCACGATCGTCGCGGATCGATTGGAGCAGAAAGCGTCGATCCACTTTACTACCCCCTTGGGGATGCCTCTGGCTTCCAGTCTCTGCAGTAATCGATCCTTGAATACCCCGTTGTATGCTCTCATCACGTCGAAGCTTATCAGGCTGAGCACCTTCCGGTTGCGCCACGCTTTGTAGATGTGCTCCTGAAGGAGCAGGAGAGCCTGGTTGGCCGATCGTTGCTTCCTTCCGCCGAAATGGGTTGGTGGGTAGCAGTCCGAATGTCTCTTCCGCGTACGAGATCCGGTCCCGCCATGACTGCCTCTAGAATCTTGCCCAGAAGTCGATAGAAGTGAGATCGGTCTCCCATGACTTGGCTACCTTGTAGTTGTCCTTGCCTGGCTTCTTGAGCGGGATGATTTTCGCGCTCCTCCACTGGACCGGCAGCTCTCCGTCTCTCAGGGATGTCCGAAACAGATGCAACACCCGCTCTCCCACTACTGGCCAGAGCTGCTTCCACACCATCGCCTGCAGTCCATCTTCGCCTGGGGCTTTCCATGCCTTGGCCGCCATCACCTTCTCTTCCACCTCCTCTAGCGTCAACTCTGGCATCGCTACTTCTCGCTGCGCCGGCCGGCGCTCTTCATCCTCGATCACAGCCGGCAGAGGGGGGAAGAAGACGCTGAGAAGCTCCTCTGCCTGTTCTGCCTTGTCGCTCGTCGTCGTTCCATCTCTTCTCTTTAGAGGAGGTATTTTATCACCCATTGCTTCGCCTCCAGGCGAGAGGTACTTGGCTGATTGCCAGATGTTGGCTCCGTCTTCGAGAAAGCTGTCCCAGTGTGCCTTTTTCTGCCTCCTGATCGCGTCGTGGTATTCCTGTGCCGCTTCTCTGGCCTTTTGCTCTAGGTCTGCTGCCTCTCGTCCTCGTCGCCGGCATGCCCTTGCCTGGTTGCGCCAATATGTGTACATCCGCCGCAGTCGGGTCAGGTCCGTCGTCCACCACCTCTTGGCATAAGGCGACGGCTTGACCCGTGGGACCAGGTCGTTGATCGCGTCCAGCACCACCGACATTAGCCTGTCCGTCTGAGCCTGCACTGTGCCGCCAAACGGCAACGCTTCCAGTTTCGTCCTCACCCTCTCCTTGATCTCTAACCAAGGTGCATTTTTGAATAGCAGTCTGTCGCTGGGCGTTCGTTCCGGCGGTGTTGTGTCAAACTCCGTTCGGATCGCCCGATGGTCCGATCCATGCTCTGTTGGATGTATCCCACAGCTCGTCATCTCGTCTGCCAGCTCCGTTGATGCCAGCACCAGGTCAATCGTGCTCGCTATACCCCCTGGGCCTTCCCACGTTTTCGTGCCTCGGGGCAGCAGGCCGTGAAGGCCATGTTCTCCCATCAGCTCTATGATCGGTCCAGCTTCGCCTTGCCTCCTTCCCGTCACTTCATCACCTCCCCATAGTGTGTCATGACGATTGAAATCCCCTACCAAGATCACGTCAGTTCTTCTGCCGGACCCATTGCGGAATTTTGCAATCGCCGTGTGCAGCTGTCCCATCGCCGCTTCGAGTGCCTGCTCGTTTCTCCCCTCTATATATACCGACACAACCAGCACGTCACGCTCAGGGAACCTGACGATCGCTGCCGTCAGGTCTGGTGACGGTATCGGGACCTGCTCTGCCTCCAAGTCCCTCCGTACCCAGAGCATGCTGCGGATCGGCCATCGCGACACACGCGGCTCACGCGTCTTGGTGGGGATCATCTTCGTCCAGTTGCTGTGGTGATTAGGCACCGTCATCACCTGTCCCTCGATTGTGCATGCCCATGGCTCTGCCACCGCCAGCGCTACATAGTCCTCAAGTTCTTTGTCATTCATCATGCTCAGATGCACCTTATCGTTCTTACGCACGTTCAGTTGGTACACTTGTAGCCTAGTGCTCATCTCCTCGCATTTGACGCAATCGACATGCTCGACGGAATGATTCGTGCCGTCCTCCGCATGACACGCACACTGGCTCTGCTGATTCGCATTGTCCATGGTGATGTCCTCGCTCCGCACATCTGCCGCATCTCTGCGCTTCTTTGCAGACGAATGCCTTGTGGCCTAGCCCCCAGCAATTGTAGCATTGCACCACCTCGGCTCTAGGCTCGAACATGCTAGTTCTCGCCGATTCGCCTGCGAGGTGAAAGTATTTGTCTTCCAAGAGCCGTCTTGCATCGCTTTCTTTCGTCACGTAAATCACCATCGATCCGTATGCCTTGCCGTTTCCCTTATCGCTAAGCCAGCTCATCCTAGCAATCGTCACTTCGTTCTCTTGGCCGAGTACTTCAGCAACGCCGGGAAGAAGGTTGTGGTTCGAGTCCAGGACCGCCGACCGGTTAGCCCCATTGATCTTGACCGGGTACAGCCGCTCTCTCAGGAGCTTTGCCCCCGGTATATTTGTTTCCAACACTGCTTGTCGAACCATGTGAAGTTCCGCCACGTTTCTACAGATTACCTTGATGATGTTGGCGTTCCTAGCCCCTCTAACCACCGCTGCGCATCTCCATCTCTCGCCCTCCTTTTTTGTCCTCACAGCGGCTTCGATAGCCTGTCGGACCTCTCCGATCTGCGCCTTGTTTCTGTCATCGTCGCCCACTCCGGAGATGTCTATCATGCAGAACAGATCCTCTCCAGGGGATGAAAGCGGCGGCGTAGGTGATGACACCACCTCGGGGCCTCTAACGCCGCCATTCTGCCCCTCTGTTGGCGACATACGAGCTATGTCTGCAAATGACTGCCTGGGGTTCGTCCGGGCGGAGCCGGCTACGGCGTGCTGCGCCGTGATGTCTAATTTCTCATGGATGCGTTTGAGCTCTTCGGAAGCCTGCACTTGCAGGGGCTCGATATCGCATGGGGCGTGCTGCTGCATTCGTTTGAGTTCGTCAACCTATTCCTGCATCAGCTTTCGTTCCTGTGCGGCTTGCGCCTGAATGCCTTGAATATCCTGTTGCAGCTGCCTAATCGCTTTCTCCTGGCCTTCGATCATTTGCTTGAGCGCCTGTTGCTCCTTTTTCCAGGCATTCCACAGAGTTTCAATGATTCTCTGGTGAGAAGTCGTGATTTCCTTCACGGTTTCCTGCTGCGCCTTCGCCATCTGTTTCATTGTTTCGTCGCGTACTTCGCGAATCAGGGCTTGCATTACTATCCCAACATTACCAGACAAGTTCTCCATTCCTTTCGCTGTTAGCTTTCGTGGCCGGTCTGATTTGCGCATGCTGGAATCCCGAGGGCAGGCGTCCTCAGAGGTCACAACGATGCTGTCCGCAACCGCGTCCATCGCGCCGTTTCGCGTCGCGTCGCGCCCCGCTTGATTTTCCAAACGGCTGCCTCCACAACGTTAAAGATTGTAAAGATTGTACATCTATCTGTGTGGGGTATTCCATCCCACAGGTTTTACTTTAAATCACCCAGCTTGATTACTAAGGGCTGTTGTTCCTGAGGCTCGTTGAGACCATGCCCGGCCTGCGACACTTATCTTGGGCAATTGTGTAGGCAGTTGGTATGCTGCCTGAAGTGTGTTTTGAGAAGTGTTATTTAGAGTCGATGATGGCCATAAGCTGATGCAAATCGCGCGCCCCTACCTCGTTAAATATGATACCCTAGCATAGTACCTTTCTGTCCCTGATTTGAGTTTGCGTGTGATGTGAGTAAAGTTTCATGGTCGCTGAGTCTGTTCTCCCGCCGCCGCTGGCTGTGAGTCATCATTCAGTATGCTAGGCTATAAATAGAAGCTCCCCCGCCTCTCTACCCCAAATCCGTTTCTCCAGATCCACAGCAGACGGAACAAGTCTCATTCCATACCAGACCATTACAGACCTGTCCCCGGCCCCAACACAATGTCTACTCAGGCTTCTCACGTCGTTCCAAGGACAAGCCTTCTGGGCCTTCCCTTGGAACTGCGCGAACAAATTTATTTCTACTACTTCAAGGCAGATGGTGGCTATATCTCAGATGGCGATAAGCTGGTTCAGGCCAGTGGCCAAGCAGCTAGCATGTCGCTTCGGTTGGCATGTCGCTTGATCGCCTGCGAGACTCGACATTTCCCTTTCACTCTCAACACAATCACCTTTTCGACTATTTACAGGCCGGATTGGAGGAAACAGGCTTCTACACTCAAACACATGGCCCATTATCATCTCGAACTCCTACGTGGCATGGTCCTTCGTCTCAGGCGACTTTTGACGCCCGACATGTACGAGGACCCCAGTTCTGAGTATTCCCAATACATACCAATCGTAAGGGAAGAAGTAGAAGAGTTCATCGATCGTGAGAGCCAACTGCCTCACATTTATGTGGACGCACGCATCATTGCTGAAGCACGGGAGTACAGGTATGGTGAAGGATTCAGAGTCGGGGTACCTAATATGAGACTGCGACTAGATGATAACACAGTCTCCCTCAAACGAACAAGGACCTACCTATTGCGACAACTTGCAGAGAAGCACCCCACAGAGTTTTCACAGGCCATTGAAGAAATCTTGCCGGGATGGAACGATTCACATTCAATTGCTGAGTTCTTCGGTCTGGGATTTGATCCATGGGCTATGCCCACTCGGTCTGAAGTCAAAAGCATGGTAGATCTAATGCAAATGACCAAGTATTGGGAGCGAGCAGATGCGTGGTATGAGTTGGGATTTGACATTCCAGGCTACACTGGCCCAAAATACCGATACAAACGGAAGTCTTGGTTCTCAGCCGCTGCTCAGGCAATCAGATTTCTCGGACAACTTTCTCACCAACAGCGCCTCTTGATATCTAAGCTTATACTTAAGGAAGACAGATATGCGGCTGCCTTTCCCGAGTCCCATATCATAGGCATGATTCCATATTGTCGAGAGAATCCGAAGCTCCATGTTGAGCACCGTATAAACCTTTGGCGAAATGTCCTTGCCAAAGGCGATGAGATCAGAATCCAGGGCGTTATGTTTGATGTTGAAGGTCCCCGTCAGGTTTATGACGATACTCCGGAGCTACCTCAAATTATGCCTAGGACTATCGGGAGTACCTTTACCGGCTTTATTATGCATACCTTGGAGGCCTTGAAAGAAGGACTGCCTTCCGAATCGTACTCCTTTATTCTGGGTGGCTATCCTGATCGGAATCGTGCAACGGAGCTCTTTTCCATATCTTTGAAGCCTTATGTCGCCTGGCTTACGGCTCATACGGATTGTGTCGCTTACAGGGTCATTGCCCCATCTAATCACAGTGACTATCCATTTACCTCTAGAAGCTCTGCCGAAGGTGTAACCCCCGTGAGCGAGAGAGCTTCTATTATTCAGTGTGATTTCACGCTTGACCAGCCCTGGGACTATGAAATGATTTACGACGAATCCGCAGCGGCCGAAGTCTCGACACTAGAGCGCTTGATGCTGTATGGTCCTCACGAAGAAATTGGGCCTGAAACCGTTGACGTTTCGACCCGCCTCCTTGATTGGGAAAAGATCCAGAGGGAAAATTATGAGATGGAAGAGCTTTCAGAGGGTGTTTTTGCAGAGAGTTACAACCGCCGTCACCGGACATGATCGAACGAGGTAGACTGCAGTCAGCGGCGCTTAGCCTTGCGTCGAAACGCTTGTAATGTCTTCTAGGTTATATTATGTGTCTATGCTCTTCATTTAAATGTAGTTCTTACTTAAGTTGACACTCTTCTTGGTAACCAGTTTGCATGATCAGCTTGTTGGCTCGACAGCTTGTCAAATTGCTGCTACGATGGCAACTATGCGTCCACGCCACACTGATGGTTCCCTTGATTCCTCTCTCAAACTGTACAATTAACGACGCTGTGCCATACTTTATCAATACATACAATCCCGTGCCAAAAGTCTGACAACACCAAGGGCGCCTACCCCACTTCGGTCCAGCATCACCAAATAACTCAATTACTTTAACAACAAGAATTATATAGTCAATGGCTTCTGAACAACGCAATTTTGGTACTGAAATAAGCGGGAATCGCCAAAGAAACCATGAATTTACTCCCGAGCAAAGAGCAGCCATGGTGGCTGAGATATATGCCGGCAAATCAATGAGACAGGCTGCAACCTCCTACTCAACGGATCCCGGGACGGTCTCCCAGACAGTTAAACGCTGGAAAGAACACCACAACAACGTCTCTAAACCACGTTCTGGGCGTCCATAGAAACTTAGCGCTCGGCAGATTATATCTATCCAGTCATTTGTTAAAAGAAATCGCTCAATTACGTGGAATGAAGCTTTATTGGAGCTTGGTGTTGAAGTGTCAGTCCGGACGCTACGTCGTCGGTTACAGAGGTATTGGCGACGCAAATGGAGGTCAAAAAAGAGGATTAAACTGTCAAAAGACGATGCAAAAGCAAGGCCACAACATGCCCGTTTTTGGATTCGTCATATCGACGAATATATTCTCGTAAATGCCCTCCAAAAGGCACCCTTTTCAACGCTGACTTTCTCACAGATCTGCTTCACCGACGAGGTCACGGTTTCAAATGCACCGAACAACCCCGACGACTGGGTCTTTCGCAGACCTGATGAGAAATACTGTACGGACCTAGTCAATGTCCAGCAGCATGTTAAACCGACTATTTCGCTCATGTTCTGGGGAGCTGTCGTCAGAGACAAGCAGTCATCTCATTCCAATGACGAGGGATAAGACGGCAAAGAAAGGAGGTTATTCCAGCTGGTCTTATCGCAAAGCCGTGACGGAAGGTCTTCTTCCTTTCCTAGATGAATTTGACCAATTTCAACAAGACAACGCCCGGATACATACCTCACAACCGTCCCTAGATTGGCTGCTTCTTCATGGGATAAAACCCATTAATTGGCCGTCTCATTCCCCTGATTTAAACCCTATAGAACACGTGTGGAAAGCTCTAAAAGCCAAGCTATGACGGATGCATCCTGAATTCATCAGATTGAAGAATAACAAGGCAGATAGAGCTCAGTTGATCAGATGGTTGCAAGTGGCGTGGGCAGCCTTGCCTCCCCACCTGATTTTGAAGCTGACGACTTCCGTACATAACCGCCTTCGCGCAGTCATTCAGGCACAGAGATGGTATACAAAATATTAAAGCGCTGATTCAGGGCAATTGATTGATATACCTTTTATTAAATTTAATTAATTATTCGCGATGCAATCGCTAAGTGTTTAATCGGTGTTGTAATCAGGGAGGCTGGATGTGGGGCTGGTGTTGTCAGACTTTTGTCCTATAATTTTATTTAGACTTCATTTTGGCTGAAAGCTGATGCTTATCTTGGTGTATCGGGAAAAGAAGCCGAGCCACGCCATTCTGACCCGAGCCTCGGTTTGCCTAAGCTACTGTAAACTTGACGACTTGCACCCGATAAATAGCACAATCTACCTGAGGCGATAATGCAGAGAATATGGGTAGGTTAAGAATATCTAATTGAAACGTCCTCTCCTCTTCTGCTCTTCAAATATCTTCAATCCGAAACATTACGCCGGTCTTCGGAACTCCGAGTCAGATTTTCGCAACAATTCTACAGATATATAGCAGCTTCTCCCTTGATACATCTCACTATGGCAACAATGGCTTCAGGTAATTTCTTCATGTCGGCCCTTGACAAAGGTTCAGGGCCGAGCCTCGGGTTCTTACAATGCGGATGCCTCTCTCTTCACCATAAAGGGTATTCTTATAAAGCGCAAAGTCCAGGGACTTGGAAGTTCACCGCCAACTCCTGGTAGCTCTTAAACATCCTTTATGCAATTCCATAGGACGCCACTCTCGCCGGTCGCCCTGCCCCCAAAGCAGTAGCTAGTAGACCAACTGACGTAATTAATGTATGATGGGGACAGGCTTTCATGGTAAATTTAGAGATATGCTCTAACCATCTCAGAAAAAGTGACCTAAACATCAAGAGGGTCAATACAACAGACATAATAGCACACACACAGTTTGCACAGGACTGGAAACATACAGTTGGTGTTGGAAAATCCGGGGATCCCCCTTCCCTTCAGGATTCAGACTAACAGTCTGAAAGTCCTAGATTTAAAGTTTAAAGTCCTAGATGAAATCATTTAGAGATATAAACCTGAGAAGAACTCTCATCTCACTAATGAACAATCAAGTTTCATAAAATATGTATTTTCACCTAGCACTACTGCGCAATATAAACAACACTGAAGGCGCTCCGTACAGCGCTGGGAAGCGGGCCGTGTATCGTGTTGGTGAGTCCTCGCAGATGGTAGGCGACAGCCTGTGACTTAGCCGTCCACTTCTCTGCGTGAACTCGGAATGACAGGCTGCTGTCCAGCCAAATGCCTAGCCAGCGCATTGCTGCCTCGGGGTGCTTCTCGACGTCGCCATGGCGTATTGCCGGTGCGGTCTCGAGCTTGCTCCGAGAGAAGTGCATGACTTCGGTCTTCTTGGGGTCGAAAGATACCCCGTTTGCGGCGCCCCAGCGGACCATTTCTTCGACAGAACGTGATGCCGCAGCGGCCGTTTCCTCGACCGTGTCGCCGACGCACAGGATGGCTGTGTCATCTGCATAGCCGAACCGGCCTTGATGGTTGCTCAGTCGGTAGATGGGCTCTGTATATAACAGAAAGAGGATCGGCGATACCGGCGATCCCTGAGGGAGACCGCACTGGAGAGGAAAGAGCGGGGTGATTGTATATTGGTACCTAACACAGGCAGATCGGTCATCCATAAAGGATTTGGTCCATCGGGCGAGATGTTCGGGCTAGCCTTGTTCCCGAAGTCGCAGAATCAGTCTGTTGCGCAGGACAGTGCCGAACGCGCCTTGGATATCCATCGTGACCAGCGTGGACACCTTGCGAGCAAATGCCTCCTCAATGTCGTGAACTAGGGCGGCTACGAGGTCTGTTGCAGACCTCTTTGGAAGCGCTCCAGCTTGTTGCGGGTGAAGGACTCCATAGTGAATGCATATCCACGCGAGACGGCGCGCGACTAACCGTTCCAGTCCCTTGCCGAGACAGGAGAGCAGAGAGATAGGTCGCCAGGCTCGCGGGTTCGTCAGGTCCCTGCGTCCAGGTTTGGCGATCATGACCACCTCGGCCGCTCTGAAAGGCTTTGGGTGGTGGCCCATGGCCAGGCATTCCTCGAAGAGGCGGCGAACGTGTGTTCCGATAATATGCCATACTGCTGTGAGGAGCTTGACTGTGATGTTATCTGCCCCCGGCGATGTATTCCCGGTGCGGAGGGTCGCGTCCTGTGCTTCTTCTAGGGAGATTTCCTGCGGGAATGGGATCGTTTTGCGAGGGCTGACCTGGATCCAGGGATCCTGGATATCGTCCTCAGCTGTCCGACGCTCTAGAGTCGCTCGCCGGAGCGCATTGGCCTTGTCGAGCTGGGTTTCGCAGATCACGTTGTTTACTTGGAGTGGAGGCGGTTGGAAGGCTCCTGGTGATCTCAGCCATCGGACGGCCTTTGAAAACGGAGCTGCTATCTGAGAAGCTGTTGATCAGGTTCCGCCAATAGAGCCTTTTGGTGCGGCGGACCACACGGTGGAAATCTCGCTTGGCTATTTGAACCTCTTGGTTGAATCCGAGAGGGCACAGCCTTCTGATCGCGCGATACTCGGCAGCAGCAAGAGCGCACCCTTCGGTCCACCACGGAACATTGCGTGCTCCCTTCCTCGCAGGCAAGGCCCGCTGCCTTTGCTGCTGATTGCAAGAGGCTCACTAGTGTGGATGCGAGCCTGTCTAGTTTTAGTGAGCTCGAGGCGGCGACGGACATTGGCGTCGATCCCAGCTCTACGATTTCGACGAAGCGCTTGAGCTCGTCGTTCTGGCAATAAAAGTTGACTATTGTTGTATCGTTGACCGTTTTTACCTGTATCGCCAACACCTTCTGTGGCTTCTTTAGCTGTGTCGCCGACAGCTCCTGTGACACTACCGACGGTGTCTCCCAGGCCGCCGGACTTCTTGTTTTTGGACTGGGTTGTGTATTCACTCTTTTCCTCGTCGTGGGAGTCGTCCTTCTCCTCAGGCTTTCCTTGTCCTATAGGCATGGTCTTGCCGAGCACATCGCCCGGAGAGCTGACAACATCACCGGTGGTGTTGACTGTGTTGCCCATGAGGTTCTTGAGGTTATGGGTGTCGGCGATCTTGCCGACAATGTTGCCGGCGTCATCTAGGACGTCTCCGGCATCATTCAGGACGCCAGCTCCGCTCCTGCGGACTGACTCAAGGTTGACTGCAATGGGGACGATAAGTCCCATATACATCTTTATACTGGGGCCCGACTGGAGTATCACCGCAATGACGATCGCACGCCCCATTATATAAAATACACAACGTGACAACATCACCACATTCTGGTCCACACTTTGATACACTCACCCCATCGTATTCGTGCGTATCTAACACAACTCAACCAAGAACATACACACATCCAATGAGACACATGAGAGAATCAGGGCTTGTGACACTTCTATCTAAGGGAGCGACGAAGGTTAGCCTCTTATACCAATGTTCAATCTGCCGATATCATAGGCAGCAGGATGCTGCCTGATGTTAGTTGTGGTCGTTCACTCTCATCGCGATCCTTGCCTCATTTCTATCCTCATTCCAACACCATGTGACATTTGGATGGTCAATTCGTTAGGGTGACATCCGGTAGCAATTTATAACAATCCGGATCGTTTGGGGCTTACTATCACAATACAAATCATGTAAGATATCATGTACCTTTAGTTTAACGCATTTTAATTGGCTAGAGCCCCCTGGAGTGACCGTGGTGGAGGTTTACAACATTAAGGGAAACAAGCGCATTGCCGCCAGTGCTACCATTGCCAGAACTTAAAAAGTCCAGGAAGGCCTAAGAAGGATGGCCTGGACTCTATGCCTGAGGTACCATGGAAAACGGGCATCCAGTGCCAACGGATTTTCCCTTCCAGAGCAGCCATCGGATGGTTTGGAACATTCCATCATGTTCCTGCGCAGTCATTCTCTGTTTCTTGGCGATCCTTCGTTTTCAATTCTTGTCTTGGTCGCCGGCTTGTGTCTCGCCATTCGCATCGGCTTTGAAATCGAGCGGAGTTTCCTGGCTCGACGAGGACACTGTACCATCAGAGGCAGATCCCTTTAGCCGTCGGAGGTTTCCATGAAGCTCGAGATTCTTGCGTTCCAACTCAGCACGCTCTTGCTCCAGTAATTGTATATGCTTGCGAGCCATTTCCAGAACTTCACCCTTGCTCACACGGCGGTCCGCGTCATTCCCCTCCGAGTCGTCAGTATCGCCATTTCCGTTGTTCGCCGCGCGAAGTTGTTCTGGTAGGACGCTGAGAAGGGATTCGAATTGGGCATTGAGACGATTTCGATACTGCTTCTCGACAAGATTGTGGGACGCGCGCGTTCGGCGTTCCTTGGGGGTATCGTTTGGCCGGGAATGACTGTTTTTCGAAGTATGAGACGCGCTTCTGAGCTTTGCTTGACGGCTAGAAGCTGTTGATGCTGCAGAAGCCATCGGCGTGGATCCAGACCCAATGCTGGCGCGGCTGTCCTGCGGCGTGAAGCTGGGACTGGCAGCGTCCGATACCGAGGGAGCGCCACCAGTATTAGCAAGGGATGTTTCGGAAGACTTTCTATTATCTCTTTTCTGTCGTCGAGATCGGGCGGTTCGCTTTTGTCGTGAGCTCGAGGTATGGTCATCTTCTTGTGCTCCGTCTGGGCCCGGCTCTGCCCAGGGCTTGCTCGCTACTGTCCCTAGAGAAAATTCGTCTGATTGTTGTCGGTAGGCTGTTGTTCGGTTATAATCGGAGGCAGTTTGAACATTTTGAGACAGGTCTGACGTGGGAAGACCACCATATGTTGGTTGATCTAGACTGAGGTCCCAAGGAATGGGCTCCATGATATCCATTGACGTATCCGCTACATCCATTGGGTTTAGTCACGACTGCGAGTTCCAAGTAGCTTTGGTGTGACATACAGAAATTTAGTGTCATATCTACATCCAGAATGGGTGATGAGATGCAGTCAGATTCTGGAGAGGAATCGGCTGTGCTCTGGAAAGGCGACTGTGCAGGGTCATCGAAAAAAAGGCCCGGGAAGTCCTTTCCATAGTAGTTTTCGTAAAATGGTGCCTTATTGGAGTAATAGTCGGATCTGGGAATGGGTTGATCCCACACAGGTGGAAATTGACCGATTTCTGACGCCACAGCCTAACAAACGATGAGTATGTTCTTCAAGTTGGAATATGACAATGCCCCACGGTTTGTTCCAGCGATCTGGATACTTAATGATGTGCCGCGGAAACTTACGCAAGAGCGCCACAGGGATGCCGGCTTTTGGGGGAATGTGGAGCAGGATGCTGGGGAGAAGGATGTGTTTGGGTAGGCTGATTTGCACGGAGTAGCTAGGGATAGACCCCGAGTGGATTCAGTGACAGAGGATCCCCGGTACTTACATTTTCACTTGTGCGACATGACAGAACCAGGTCAAAAGGACATATCGTAGCGTCCATTTTCGTGCGGGAGATAAGGTTAGTGTGACCTCAATAGTGATTTTTGCGCTGTCTAGAGAATGGATTACGTGTGAGATGGCCTGATGGGCGAGAACTATGATTCTTCAGGGACTTGATATAACCTTTGAGTTGAAGTATTTCTGGATGCCGGGAATAACACTATCCGGCAGCAACTTAGTCCTTGGTGAAAGTATGGGCTGATTAGAACGGCGATTGCCGAGTCACGGGGAAGGCCCATGGGCGGCCCAGGACGGGATGCTACCCTGTCCTACCCCACTCCGATGTATTCGCAGGGGTTCCGAATCGCACGATCGAACGATGGGCTCAAGTTCTGGACCTTTTCAGCCACGCTTGTTTCAGCCAATCATCAGCATCTTATTGATGCTGATCCATAGTTTTTTGTCCAAGGGTCTGAGCCGGTACTTGTGTACGTCATACGATACATATGACGAATGGGTTACAGGGGGGGTTGAATCCCGCCTCTAGGTCTAGACTGGGGCAGTTGGCAAGGGAAACCCTGCAGGGACTAAGCTACAGACTTTGTATCTACTATGTACTGTAGGATTTACCAGCAATTCGGCGATAAGGCTTTAAGGGGCGTGCGGGGTTTGGGGTCTAGATTGCGGACGACCTCCATGGCGAATTATAGGGCGAGATGGAAGCCATGTGGCATCGGCCATTACACTCTACTATCAATGCTAACAAAAAGTGGGCGGTCAAGGCTTCAGGTATGGTGACATTTGTGGAGAAAAATATACAGATCGAAATATGCATATGCAATTGATCTTATCTCACCTTGTTTTATCCACAGCTCCGGGCGTCCTCTACTTGATTTGAACTTCGTACTGAGCCATGGCTGCGAGAATGATAGCTAGTGCTCACCTATTAAAGGTCCCACAACTGATGCAACGGAAGTGCCCGTCTTCCATCACGCCACCACGCGACAGTACGAGTTACCTCGTGGCTGTGATAGCTAAAAGTGACATGATGCGGGGTCTCGACCGGTGCAAGCATCAGGGGAGAATAAATCATGCATGCGTGTATGTTTTCTTAAACGACCGATGCCCTGGCGTGCGCCCATGGCTTTCTCCCTGGCGAATGTACACCGAGAGAAGAGATGCATAGAAAACTTTCGATGTTTTAGCGTACCTCCACATTTGTGTCACCAATTGCTATCTTGCACCGCTTCCCCTCAGCCTCATCATATTCTAAGAACCAAAAAGTTTAACCTCTTTACAGCTAATATTGCTATAATTGAGCGCTTGGCACCATTTGATTCTGCAGCTGTCGCATTCCCACCGTCGGTCACGTCGGCACCACTCAGCGATACTATTCCAGCCTTCACACCGTTCCCACTTTGAGCGCTTACCCACATCTCCCTGTACTTGATCCAAAAATGCCATATACCCGTCCATTGAAACCATCTCCATGCTCCCCGCCATCTGAGACAGTACATTTGGATGTACCATGGTCTTTGCAAACGAAACCCCAACAATCTGAGAACCAATCCACCAAGATTCTCCTCCAAGGGCTGAGGGAATCTCGGACGCATGAATCATCCGTGACGCCGCCCCCTTCAGATATTGTGGCAGATCTAAGAGCACCCTGTGATACCCCTCACGACTCCGATGATGCAGTCCTTACTGAATCTGAAGACGAAACAGAGGACTGGCAACAAAGCAAACAGCGGGCAATTCGCAAAATGTCTGGTGAGTTGGTCCGGCCCATACTACGTCCGCCATTTCGTCAGCGCACTGCCAGCATGCCAACCAGTCCCACCGCCACAAAGTCGGTTAGCTTCCACAGCCACTTGGAAGAGACTCTCAATTTCTTTCGACTGGATTGTCCCCTTTCTATCAGCGCTGGGTCACAGTTTGGTCAAGTTGATAAGAACAGCAGGGAACGTCCCATGTCCCGACAAGATGTAGCGGGTCGGTGGGAGATGGTTACGCCAAACTTCCCGCGACAGAGCGGATCGCGCGAGTCTCAATTCGTGTATATCAAGAAATTGAGGTTATTAGACGACCAAAATTCCATGCAAGGTTTGGTGGCTGTCCGGGATGTGGCATTTCGAAAGTCAGTTACCTGTCGCTTCACGTTTGACAACTGGAAGACGATCTCGGACGTCGCCGCAGCATACAGCGATGGAAACGCCTCAGGAGAAGCACCTTCGGGCTACGACTTTTTCGTCTTCACCATTGAGCTCTCCGACATTGTCAATCTCGAATCCAAAATTGCCTACTTGTGCGTACGCTACACGGTCAATGGCCAAGAGTATTGGGACAACAACTCTGGCCGCAACTATCAGGTCTGTTTTTTCAAGAAGACTTTGCCGCTGGATGACAATATCGTGGCTCAGATTGTTTCATTACAGTCACATAATGGAGTCCCCAATAATGTCACCGTGGTGAAGGCCACGTCTAGTTCCTTTCGAGGGCTGGACCTCGCAAAACGTTACAGCATCAGCGCACCACTTAATGCAACGGTCCGGGCTGCCAGACGCAAAGCATCTAGAAACGACACCTCAGTGTCTATGAACGCTACAGTTGGCAGTTTCAGGCTATCGTCTTGTTCATTTTCACAAAAGTCAACAAAGTCTGGCATCAGCCCAGGCTGCTCCGAGTCAAAATTCACCATCTCAATGCGCAGTGGCTTCGACAGATACTGCTCTCAGCGCGCGCTGACAGCACGCACCCTCCTTAGTGACATCGACATGCACGACAACTTAAACACACTACCCTTTCGTCCGTACGGGTTATGTTGAATGATGATGGATCGATGGTTTCACTTTTGCCACTGGCTGTATTTCTGATTTGTGTTCTGCTGCCACTGGCCATGCTCGATAATATAAATGAAGAGAATAGATCTCGGGTCGAGCGGATCCGATATAACAAAGCAGAGACAGTGTAAAAATTAGGGTCCAAAAGTCCGTGAACAAAACCTCAGCTTCGCGTCAACGACAACAACGCGATTTGACATCTCAACAACCTCAATCGTTCGCAATAATAGCAAATGGATACTTCAGAACGTGGGACTTTCCATGAATCATGTACTAAGCGCCGGCATACCGGTAATCATGAATTTTCTTCGGAGGCAAAAGCTCCTATCAGGCTTGTCAACAAATAAATGAAATCAAATAAATCCAAATAAATCCAAATCAAATCAAATCAAATCGAGTCGAAATGAACTCAAATCAAATCAAATTGCGGGAGCCGAATTTATTTGGATATCTGGATTCATTTGGATTGAAGCACTGACCAATCATTGCTGGTATTGTAACCCCTGGTTGACCCACTCCCGCCCAACGCGTACCTTAAAGTTCTTGCGTCCGTCGCGTTTCGAGTTGCCTGACGAAGCCACCTGTTAGATTGGCGGCTTGGGAATTGTTAGATACGCGAGTAGGGTTAATATCCAATTAAAATAGGATTAATTTTCACACTTGAGGATCAATCTAGTCCCCAGGAGCTTCTGTCTCTGTTCTGTCCTTTTTTGGTGTTTTCCCCGCTACCCGGTATTGATATATCCGGGGACCCACAAAATACATGTTTCTTTTATCGAGGCGCTATCACTAATCCAACAGGAATGGGCTCCACTTCCCTTATTGCAATATTATTCTTGTATCCAAAAGAGGGGTTTCACCCCTCTTTGACAGACTGATCAAAGAATCAAGTCGACGATCAATAACATCACAACATTCTGGTACACACTTGGATACACTCACCCCATCGTATTCATGCGTATCTAACACCACCTGTCCCCACACCCTCGTAGTAGTAGTAGTAGTATTTATTACGCCCGGGAGAACGGACCTCATAGGGCCTGTGGCTACGCTAAGCTATTCACGTATTCCCCGCTTTTCGTCCATTCTACACAAAAGAAAGCCCTACTGCTCTTCCAGTTCTTACTTTTCTAGCCCCGTTTGCTTGAACTCTGCTTGACAGACCTGCTTGAAGGCCAACCAATACCATCTCCAAGTGTTCAGCATCCTATCTTCAGCAGCTGAAGCATGGTCTGTCAACTTGAGGCTGTTTGTTGTTAGTAATCAGCTGTGATGTTAATATTAGTAGTCATTTGTTTTCTCCTTCTCAAACTCCTTCCTGGCTCAATCTTCCTGTCGCCATCGCAAATTTGACTGTCGCTCGCACCGCCTCCAGGTTATTGTTTATATTGCGCAGTAGTGCTAGGTGAAAATGTTTTTTTTTTTTTTTTTTGTAAAACTTGGTTGTTTCTTATTGAGCTGAGAGTTATTCTCGGGTTTATATCTCTAGATAATTGTATCTAGGACTTTAAACTTTAAATCTAGGACTTTCAGACTAACAGTCTGAATCCTGAAGGGAAGGGGGATTCCCGGATTTTCTAACACCTCTACTTTGCTCCGTCTGACGCCGACTTTCCACCTAGAAAGAAGGAAAGGTTGCCCATCATGTTTTGTCCTACTCGACGCATGGCTTCACGCCCTGCTTCCCATCTTGTGCATCGGAACAGAAAATGCTCCATTGTCTCTGGTCCACATCCACATTCACACATGTCCGACTCTGCGGCCCCGATCTTGTTGAGGTAGCTGTTGATCTTCGCCATTCCCGTGCGGAGCTGCGAGAGCACTCCGGCTTCTCGTCTCTTGCAAATGTCGTATAGTGCTTGCGTATGTTTGCCTGGTAGGGCCCGATCTATCCGTTTGGAGTAGTTGCCTACATTGTTGGGTAGTTTCCGTTGCTGATGCAGCTGCGACACTGCCAGCCTGAGCCGCGTGGAGCGGGCCTGGTACGGTAGCGATTGCGGCGTGCATCCCGCTCTGGTAGCCTTCTTGGCTTGTCTCTTTGTTTCACGACTCATGCTGAGGTCATCGTCTCTGGATGGTACCCAGATCCTCTTGACTCTATTGTTTCCCTTTTTCAGTCGCTCGATGTGCTCGTAGATCTGACGGATGGAGGTCTGGCCTGATTGCTGTTGCGGTCGGGCAATCGCCTTGAGTGACGACTGGCTACTTGACAGCGCCGTAAGCTTTCGACATTGTAGACCATCCGGCATGCATCGCAATGCCATCGCTATCGCCTCCAGCTCGGCGGTGTACGGGTTCTGATCGTCTCGTGACCCGAGCGTGGCCGAGTACCTGGCCACTATCCTGTCTGTTTGACCAGGCGATCTTTGGGCCACGATGCCGCCCATACCCACTAGACCTCCCCTGTCGGAAGCACTGGTCGCAATGGCAATGTCGTTGACGTTCTTTGCAGCTATTTTCGCCGCTTCACGATCGGCCTCGCGTACAAGCGGCACCCGGTTGTACCACGGTGGTACCGCATAGGCCTCAATCGTTTCCATCCGCTCCGTTCCGCTGCCTTCATACGCAAGCGCCAGCTTCTTCAACGGTGACATGTATCTTCGACTCGCCGACACTTTGAAGGCTGCTAGCGGGTGCGTTTTTGGCACCGTCTTGATGTTGATGTACATCTGCATGCCTGCTTGAGCATGTCGCTCGCATACCGTCTGTATGTTGGCTTCTGCCTCCATCACTGCTGTCGCGACTGTCCGGAAAGCACCCGTGATGGCTCGTACTCCTATCTTCTGAGCCCTGTTGAACCAGCTCAGTGCTCTTTCGTTTCGTGCATGCGACCACACGACCGAAGCGTAGTCCATCGCCGGAGCGACGGTCGCCGTAAACAGCTGCCTAGCCGTGCGTGGAGATAGCATCCTCAGACTTCTCAGACACATGGCCGCCGTGAGACCTCTGGTGGCCGCTTCAGCGATGTGTTTCTTGAATCTTAGTCCTGCATCCATGATGACGCCCAGAATTTTGGCCTTCCGCTTCGGCTTGATCACATCTCCCTTGATCGTGAACGGTATGCGGCTGGTACGGTCGATGACGCGGGTAAAGTGCACGATGGTCGTCTTGTCGCACTCAAATGTCGCTCCGCTGCGTCTTTCCCAGTCCAGTGCACGGTCGATGATGGCCTGAATGCCCTCTCTGTTGTCTTCGGCCGTCGGACCTGTGACCCAGGCTAAGTAGTCGTCGACAAACGCAATCGAGCCTCCGTTCGAGTCTATCCTGCTCTGCACTAAGTCTGAATTGAAGAACAGGAACAGTATCGGCGATAGTGGTGACCCTTGCGGGAGGCCAGCTTGTGGCAGTTCCCGCGGGCGCATTACTTACGCGTGTAAACACGCGTAAACGCGTACTTCAGCTTTCTTACATCATCTACTCTCTTTGCTGTAATTTCAATTCGAGGTTTCCTCCAACGATTTTAAAAGCTCGTACCATCGAGAGGCTAGTGGACTATAAACGACTTTCACTATGGAACTTGAAGATCTCTTTTACTACGATCCTTCTTGGCGTATCATTATTTGCAAACAGTGTGGCGTTGTACCGCAAACCAATATCACCCGGCATATCCGACGGCACCACAACGCGACGCGTGCCTTTAAGGTTGCTGCCATCAAGCTATTTGAGCGAAGTTTGGACCATCTACCTCTCATACGAGACGGCGATGAGATATGTAAGAACGTGCGACCGTTGCCGATCGCCCATCCGATTCGGTTCCTTGATATTTTTCACGATGGAATTTGTTGTCTACTTTGTCAAGAAGACCGAGACCGGTATGTCTGTCGAGGCCGCACAGCAATAGAAGATCATCTCAAAAAGGTTCATAATCAACCATTGCACCAACCAGGGCGTAGACGAAGGGGAGAGGCCGGAGGGGTCAAAGGTTTGACCCAGGCCGGTCTGGTCCGGACTCCAGTCGCTTGTCAAACCCTTTTTCACGGCCCACGATGCAGGTACTTTATCGTCAAGACTCGCAAAGTTCACGAGGAAATAGAGGAAAGCCCATCTGGATCTGATGCAGGAAGTGACGCAACTAACATGGGCCCTGCGTTTACTCAACCTAGACTCGAGGACATCATAAACCTTCAGCTTGCTCAGCAGGAAAACGAAAACTCAGCAGTATCAAACCAGACTGGCTTTAACATAAACCTTCTATCTTCTGACCCGCGACATCAATCCCAGTGGCTTCGAGTCACGGAATGGCCCCGCTTCCTAGAGCCCTACAAACAAGAGCTCCCTCAGGTCGCTGCTCTAGTTTCACTTCCAAACCTAGCCAAGTCCTATGAGCTAGGCTCCCCAGGCTGTTCTGAAATTTTACTCTCTATTCTTCTTGATTCTCTTTCGCGCGTGATCACCCGATCACGGAGTTCGCTTCAGGATGGCACGTTGAACGCTTTCGACCAACATCGGCTCAACTTTTTTATCGCTGGTCGCTCGTCCCGTAAGCCACGAATCCACAACCTAAGAGAAGATACGTATAAAAAATATAGCCGAGTCCTTCAGCATTTAAGGTGCTACCTTTTTCGCTTGGCATGGCTAAACACAGGCCCAAAATTCCATTACCGGCTCACTGAGGGGCAACTCCGGAACCGGTGTTCTGCACAGTGGATACGTCCAGAGTTCCTGAAGACCACATTGGAGAAGCTACATCGACGATGATCCACAAGACAGTTGAGCAGGAAATGCGAAAGTCGAGTGACCAACCTCACTTGCGATGCGTCGCAGTGACCAGAGATGGACGGAATACCAACCGCCTCAGGATCATTGGTAGGAACGAAGAAGAAATACAAAAGATCAAGACCACCCTCGAAACCAGGAAGCTCCAGGTGCAAGAGTCCTTCGAGACCAATTATGTCCTATCAAAGTTGATAGCATGAATCGTACCACCGTTTTTGACCAGGAATTTAATGTTCTCCCCGGAGCAATGGAAGCCTTGAGCCATGAGAATGGAGTCCAGATTGCCAAAGTGGCCTGGCTGAGCCGAAAGGTCAACCCTAAGACATATGGGCCCATGGTGGTGTACCTCACTAAAAACAACGATGCCAAGAGACTACTACAGACTTTCTCGTCGCAGGTGAATCGACATATAAGAGTGTATTCGAGCAGATCACTGGACCGGAATAATGCTGTAACTGCCAAGGGCTCGGTCACAAAGCATTCTTGTGCAGCAAGAATCGAGTATGTGCAAGATGCGCCGCCGAGAGCCACCATTACAGTGAGTGCCAGGCACAGACACCCAAATGCGCTCTCTGCAGCGGTCCGCATGAGTCATTCAGTAGAAATTGCCTGAAACTTCACCCCAGGCGGCATGACGAAAGCCTCGTGAACGATAATCAACTTCAGGATTACGCAGCAATAGCGATCCAACCGAAGCATAGGTTTTCTTTTTCTTTTTTCTTTTTTTTTCTTTTTCTTATCAGTAGTGGGTGCGCAATTTTATTTGGGCACCTCGGTGCCTAGGTATTGGCCGCCACACCCAACCAATGCTCATGTAAAATTATGCTCCAAAAGTCTGTAAACACCCCACCCTGTAGCAACTCAACCGGTTCAACCATGATAACTTCACTTATATACATTTAATTCAATTAAATTCCAATCATAATAAAAGTCATATCATTTTGAAGCCCTGATTTTTCTCTTCAGTATTTTGTATACCATCCCCTTGCGCGAATACATGCGTCAAGTCGGCGGGGGAGTGAGTCAATCAGGCGGTTAATTTGCTCTGGTGTTATTGCTGCCCACGCCAACTTGATGTATTTTATCAACTTTGCCCTATCGACTTCGTTATTTTTCAAGAGATCTAAATGAGGAAACATCTTACGGATGTTTAGCTTCAATTGCTTCCAAATGTGCTCAATTGGGTTCAAATCAGGACTGTGAGCAGGCCAGTCAATCCAGGATATGCCGTGTTCCAACAGCCAGTTCGTTGTAGACTCTGACGTGTGTATACGAGCATTATCTTGTTGAAAATGGCGAAAACCAGTCCAAATAGGAAGTAAACCTTCCTCTAAAGCCTGCTGATAACTCAGGGAAGTATATCCTCTTCTTCGTGCAGTCTGATCGCGGATCATGATCACGATATCAGATTTGCTGCCTCTCCAGATTGCTCCCCAGACCATGATAGATAATCGTGACTTTCCGTGAACTGTCACATTAACTAATTCCTTTATGAACTTCTCATGAGGCTTCTGGAATACCTAACCTCGTTTATAATTGGGTTGCGATTGAACTGACGATTCGTTGCTGAAAATAGTCTGAATGTATTATCAGTCGGGTGAACGATTCCCGGGCGGCGTCCATCAGCGAACTTTAAAACGACATACCTCCAGCAATTCATCGATATCTTCCCTCCAAGCTTGACAACAAAGAAACCGCTGATGAGCGGTTTCTTTAGATAGCGGTATCCGTTGCATAGCCCTCCATTTGCGACCGTAATGGTACCTGATAACTCGGCGTATTGTTGTTCGTGAGATTTCGCCACCTAGATCATTAACTAGCGATTCATATGTGATCCTACGGTCGCGTTTAAGAGATATTAATACGTACCGAATCTGCTGAACTGTAAGTTTCCTAGGACGCCCAGAACGACTCTTTTTGTCTAAGGTTTGGTGAGTTTTCCAGCGTTGAAAGATCTTGAAGACTGCGGCTGCAGAACATCCAGCCTCCTCAGCGACATCCCGGTATGACCTCCCGCTTTCTACAGCTTGAACGATAAGAGCTCTGGCAACCTCGCTCAGCTCGTGATTACTTTGGCGCCCGGCGCATATAACGGACAAAATCCCGTTCTTTTGCGACATCTTTTGTCGAAGTTGTAGACGATTGAAGAAGTTGGACCAGTTCACTTTTATGGTGGTGGATCAGCTGTTGGCGGGGCAGCGTTTACAGACTTTTGGAGCATAATTTTACCTTGTGGCTGATTGTGGCGCACTTACCCTGTCAACGCTTTGCAGGTGAACGCGTTCACACGTAATTTGCCATCAGCATCTGCAATAACGCAATAGTGAAACCACTTCAACAAAGCTCAACGTGCTGAATCACCGGAATATCAATTGCGACTGGCAGCGTTTTTGTTTCATTGTCTCTGTTTTGCGCGATACGGTGTTTTTGACCTTATTTGAACTCGTCACATACGCCGACTGGCCGGTAAGTATTGACCACTTTTGCTATAAACCTCACTAATCCACTAAAAAACTAGGCTTGGATTCTTTGGTTATTGGCAGTAGCGATCCCAGGAGGAAGGCCTTCCTCAAGGGCTCGCAGTCCCGCACTTGGACTACCTTTATCGAAGCCGTCACCGCAGATGGCCGTCTTCTGAAGCCTGGGATTATCTTTAAAGGCAAAGAGCTCCAGCAGCAGTGGTTTATTGATGAGTTTAACAAGATCGCCGACTGGTATTACATCACGTCCGGCAACTGCTGGACGGACAACCATATCGCCGTCGAGTGGCTCAAGGAGGTCTATCTGCCTCAACCGCAACCAGCAGATGAGACTGATGCAAGGCTCATCATATTAGATGGTCGTGGGAGCCATGTATCTGTGGGTGTCTACCTGTTTGAGATCGGAAATACCGCTGACGGCGCTGATCCTAAATCCAGGATGAGTGGATGGCTATGTGTTTTTTGAACAACGTATATTGCTGTTACTTGCCTGCACACTGCTCTCATGGTCTGCAGCCACTGGACAATGGTGCCTTCAATGCTTCCAAGGCTGCCTATCGAAAAGAACTGCAGAAACTTACCAGTCTGACCGATTCTGCACCGGTGGACAAGGTCAACTTCATCAAGGCCTATGCCAGAGCCAGAGCAGTAGGTATGACGAAGAAAAACATCCTCTCAGGCTGGAGAGGGACGGGAAACTGGCCGATTTCACGTCGGAAAGCGCTCATGCATCCTGAGATTCAGCCAGACAAGAAGGAAACGACGCCCGGGTCACACGGCCACAGAGACGGGCAAGTCGACTCTGATCATATGCCAACGACCAGCCGCCACATCAGAGATCTGGGGAAGAACAAGAGTCCATCAACAAGAAGGCGCTATTCTGTGATATCGAGAGGGTTTGAAGCTAAAGAGTTAAAGATCGCCTCTCTCAGCACCAGAATAGCCAGCCTGGAGGAGGAAGTTGGCCGGTTGAGCAGAGGCAAGAAGAGGAAGGCGATTCCGAATCCTAACAAAAGGCTCATGACATTGGCTGAAGCTCTAGTGGCTGGTGACACTATTTCAGAGCCAAACGAAGCAATTGAAAGGGCAGATGCTGTTGAGGATGTGATCGAGGTAGGAGGGATGGAAGAAGATGAGAGGTCAAATTCGGAGGAGGAAGAATTAACTGTGGTACGCACGCGGGCAGGGCGTGAAGTTAGAAAACCGCGAGAATACTGAAATCCACTTAATTCTAAAACGAAATACGAATATTATTTCACTCTTATTATTTTTGGTGGGTTTCCTAAATCTGGTTGAAAAATTGCATTTTGTATGGGGAAATATTTTTTTTGCTTACTGGTAGGTGGGTACTGCATGGTAGCGCTCTAGCTGTGCTGGGCCTCATAGAAGACGATTCACCTTTCGGGACCAGATGCGTTTCCCAACCCCTCCCAGGGAGGCATTTGTGGTCGGCGGATCATACAGCGCCGTTTGTTACACCAGGAGACGGGAGCAGTATGGCAAATGACGTCTACACGGCGACTGCTCTTCTACTCGATGGCTTCGCCTATGGCTATGATGCCGACTAAATAAGCCCTTGGAATTCTATCCACCCTATGATCGACCACTGTCAAGCTGAACTAACATCATATTCAAATAGACTACTTCCAACTACGAAGAGGCTCCAGCCTATCGAGACGCAATCTGTCATACCAGCTATTTCTTGTAGTCGAATCGACTCTCTGATATCTTGTCAAGCCTATTCAAGCCGTGTTAGTAAGCAGGCTGGCCATCGTGAGCTCAACGGCAGACTGGAATCTACGGATGAAACAGTCATCTAGAACAAAGAGCCCGGCTTTAGATCAGGGGATTTCGCCGCCAAAACTTTACACAAGTGAGCATCTCCATCGTCAGATCTTGGAGAGAGTGTCGCTGCGAGCCAACCAAGAGCTTGGCGAGGCTGAAGACCCTCTCACATTCGCACGCCGTCGAAGGTATAGATAGGGGATCGTACGCCATCCTCGCAAGCCGTGGAAAGTCCTTCTCTCTCTGCCGCCACCACTCGAAAGGATCCTCAACCTCATCGTCTTCGTAGATAGGGTCTTCAAGATACTCTTTAATTTCGTCTCGGTTGGCCGGAGAGGGGCGTTGAGCGAGGTAGCTGTGCGCTCCGAGATGCGAAGACTTCGTCTTCTTCTGTATTGGGGTCGGTTGGGTGGGGAGCTTATTGTAGTCCCGGTCGAAAAACTGTTTAAAGCCGTCGACTATGCGTTTGGCTTGTTCACCCGGAAGGTATTCGCGAATCCACTTATCCTTGAAGGCCGGATGTAGAATCATAGCCGTCCAGTAAGCAGACGAGTCCTCTAGTAAAGTAACGTATTTCTCGAGCTTGTAAATGGCGCATGTGATACAACCACGTATGGCCCTGAGATTCACGTCGGCGATCTCGGCTTTGGAGGGTGGATTTGGCCATTTCTCACACCGCTGGCGTTGTGAGCCCTCCTCTTCATCTTCCTGCTCGAGTATTTCTTCGATGCCGGAGTCCTCTAACGCTACGGGTGGGTTGATCGATCCGACTGGCCGCCCTGGACGGTCAATCATGGAATCCCGGTATTTGTGAGGTAAGCCCACGCTGCGCTGGGGTCGCTGAGATTGAGCAGCAGGTGGTGAAACAGGCGGTGAAGAGGGCGACGAGGAACCGTGTGCGGCAGCAAAGCGGAGTGGTGCGTCGCCAACTCGGATCTCTCTCTCCGGCCCCTCGATCTCCGGCCCAGGGAGAACTCGGTCAGAGTCGCTATATTCGGCAAGCTGCTTGCGGAGGTGGTCAACGAGGTAAAATAACGAGGCACTCGACCTGTCAAATTATTAGTTAACCGGAGTAAAAGCCGAGAGAAAAACCTGCCTTCGAAATACTTATTTAGCTTTTTAAACGGTAGTAGTACTGCAAGAGTAATTGCTAAGACGTGCCAGTCGTCTTGCGAGAGAAGATATTCGTCCGGAATCCGCTTCGTTTTATCTGCATGGCGAGATATAACTGTTGTGTAGATCTCGATCGGGTCTTTTAACCGGAAAGCTCTTTCTATGGCAGTTAAAAAGGAATTCTATCGAGTATCGTTGTCTTGGAGGAGCATTAGTTGGCTAACCTCCCACAGAACTTCGCCGAATTCGTCGACTTCCTCATCGCTAAGCTTGTCTTGCGCGTATTGGAGGAAACCCTCTCGGCGTTGCGAAGACCTTCGGACACAGCCTTGAAGATTGTGAATCCTGACGAATGCGCCTGTTGGCCGCCATTCTTCGAGGAAGTTGAGGACCTTTTGAAGGGCTGCTTGTTCCGCTGGCTGCGATTCGAAGCTCTTAAGCACGTCTTTGAGCTTCCCCTCGAGGTAACTCGTAGCGCTGAGGTTGTAGAGATGATTGATACATCGATTTCTACGCTCCTGCGGCTGAACGTCAGGTAAAAGAGCGGCGATAATTTAGTTGACTGCGCTGTCGTTTGCGTCGGCGTTATCGCATGTGAAGTAACCTACCTCTTCTGCAGAGATCTCGTACTCCGAGAGTACTTCACGCAACGTTGGACCGATATTTTCACCAGAGTGCTGGCCGCAGAGCCGCCTCAACGCCAAAAGCGACGTCTGCAGTCTTTTTAACGCGTCTGTGAAGTGAACAGCCACGCCGAGAAGCGCGTATTTTTGAAGGGAAGTCCAAAGATCGAAGGTGAGATGCTTCTCGTACATAGAGGTGGTAAGTTGACTTTTCAATAGCTCTTTTTGCGACCAGCACTCTGCTTCTAACCACGATCGAATTGTAACGCCGCTGCGAGGCAAAAGCTCGTCAACGAGTTCTTCATTCGACAAGCCGAGAAGCTTTCGAAAATCAGGGTGTTCGACGGCCGAGAAGGGTACATCGGCATCTACAATCCAACGGAGCAGTAGCTCCTTGAACAGCTCTGCCTTCGGCTTCGGAATAGCTAACCGTTCTGCGGCTTGCCTTTGCAAGTCGAGTACCGTTCGCTGGCGTCGACGCTGGCGAGGTGTCTCAGACTCTATAGTCTCGCTGTCTACCTCGCCAACAAGAAGATCGTGATCTTTCCTTAAGTGCAGAAGCGCTCCGCTTGTACCGCTGTTGACGAGGGCGCATAGCGATATTTCCTTCTTTTTATCACACTGGTTGCAAGGCCAGAAGTCCCCCTTCTCCCTATTTCCAACGACTTTGGTGAGCCGCCGGCCATACGGGTCGATAGGCGACTTCCTCGCCCTCTTCTTCCTGTGTAGCCACTCGGTCGGTACGTAATCTTCGCGTTGGATCTTGATCTTGCTCATCAAGCTAACTTCGGTAGGGATCTCGTTGGTGTCGATGTCTCGAAGCTGGTCGGCAACGGACCGTCCCCCGCGAAAAGTAGCAAACGCGGTTCTTCCGGCTGCGGCGGATCTCGTGTTCAGGGTCGACGGTTGGCTGGCCGTCTCGGTAACTGCTTCCGAGAGGGCGGCCACCGAAGAGGTATCGTCAATATCGGACATCTTGACGGTGATGAGCGTGGTGCTTGGGGCTAACTTTTAGCCGTGCTGTCGCACGACACGATTGTTTGGATGACTGAACAACGATCGGGAAGATCCTCTGCGAATCGGGCAACGAAAGACCTTGATTTTCTATCTAAAGGAGCGACGAAGGTCGATCTCTTATACCTATATCCAATCTGCCGATATCATAGGCAGCAGGCTGCTGCCTGATGCTAGTTGTGGTCGTTCACTCTCATCGTTAACTTTTTCACGATGAGAGCGATTCTTGTCTCTTTGTGAGCGAGCGACTTGATATTGACACGTGCCAGCAGGATTTTTTCGATCCGAGCCGCCATACCTCCGTAGCTGTGACCGCTATAGGGTTCGTGCTTGCCAAGCCGGTATCAAGACAATTCAAGTCAGCTAAAATAGCCGTCTCGCTTGATAAGATCGTCAACTTGACTTGGCTTGACTTGTCTTGGCTTGTCTGGTCTTGGTTAAGTTTGTCTTGTTAAGAGCGCTAACTCAGATGACACACCGACAATGAGCCGTTAGGTAAGGGATATGACCAAACACCGAAGTCGGCCGACCAGACGGAAGTACGGTAAGATCGAAAAGGGGTTAGAAGCTTTAGAGATGAAGGTGGCCGTTCAGAAAGCGCGGGTTACTGGCCTCGAAGAGCAGATGGCCCAGGTGCGGCGAGGGAAGAAAAGAAAGGCGATACCGAACCCGAACCGACGATTCATGGCTCTAGCAGAGGCTATAGCGGTTGGAGAAGCTCCTCATGACCCAAAAGAGGCAGAAATAGAGGTAGATGTGGATGAGGAGGTCGAGTCGGTGATTGAGGTGGGTGTCAGGTCAGAGGACGAACGTGAGTACTTGACGGTCGTAACAAAGCACTGCCAGCGCACACGGAGCGGTAGGGAGATCGGGAGATCAAGGACCACGCAGAGAATAAAAATTGATCAATTTTATAGAATTTCTCTCCAAAGCTTCACTTTTTAATTGACAATCTGGTGTTTTGCGCACGCATCAAAATTTGGATTTCATGTGGGCGGAGCGAAATTTTGGTTATCTTTTAGGTGGTCCTGGATGTTAGATACCAGTTTGTGTCATTCGGATATGGCTAGTTTCCTCTATGAAGAATTCCAGGTGACTGTGTCGCATCATTGCATTAGTAGAAAGCTCCGCAAAGCTGGGTGGTCAAGGAAGACCATGCAAAACGTCGCAAAAGAGCGCAACGTAAACCTGCGAGAACATATCTACGAGTTATCTGATTTCCGTTCCTATCAGCTTGTGTTTATTGAGGAGTCTGGCATGGATGGAAGCATTGGAATATTGAAGAAAGGTTACGCGCGCAGAGGTCAAAGACCTCGTCAAGTGAAGAAATTCCACCGCGGTCGAAGGGTTCAAGTCCTTTCTGCTTTAGGTCAGGATGGTGTAATTCATTTCCGAGTATACGGAGGATCGATCGATGCCGAAATATCCAGGCACTTCATTAAGGAGCTCTTGCCGTACTGCGGCAGATGGTCAGAGCCAAGATCTGTTCTAGTGATGGACAACGCATCATTTCACCTCTCGGAGGAGATCCAGTGGATGTGCGAGGAGGCTGGAGTGGTGTACAAGCTACAATCGCTTTCCTCCCTGATCTGAACCCAATTGAAGAGAACTTTAGAGAGACCAAGAACTTTATGAGGGAAATCTGGAACAAACATGGGGATAGCATTAAGTACGATTTTGCTTCTTTCGTAGAACATTGCGTTAGTGTAGTGGGCGAGCGAAAAGAGAATGCTCAAGGGTACTTCCGCCGCGCTGGGATCTCTATTAATGAGCTCCAGGGGAAAGTGCATTGGAATGAATACATAACAAAGTCTAGAAACCAATATATCGGTCAAGGAAAACTTCGGTCTCGAACAAATCGTCTTGCGACGCCTTCTAATACCCCTTGCTCTATAAAAAGGTGTGCATCATTGTCTTCATAAATGAGCTCTAGGTCCAGCCCCTCTTTCCAACGTGAGGTCCCGAACCAGCTCATAATGCCTCTTTCGCTCAACTCCTTTAACTTTTAAGCATTCCCACTCACAATATGCACTGACCCTCTAATGCGGCTTGCTAGTGCGGGGTGTCTTTGTTGCTCTCCACATATTTGAATGAAACATTAATCCTCAGCCACTTCCCAATGCGGAGAAGGTGGCACCAGGCTTGCAGCTACCTCTCTACGATGGACCACTTCATCTGTAGCTCCTTAAAACTTTTTGTTACCGGGCTCCGATCGGCCCTTCACGGGCATTACAATGATAGTTGAATCAACCTTGCAGGTCTTGATTTTTCTCTTTGCGATCTCCTCAATGTTCGATAAGAGTTCTTCGTTTCAGAAATCACTGGGTGCCACATTGAGTCCCTCTTCAGTTATGACCACGGCAACGCGTCTTAAATCACCGCCAAGAGCACAGTCCTTGGGCACGCATCCACACTCCTCGTCGAAGCATTACATCAAGATGACAGAGCGCCTTGCGCATCTACAATGGTTGTACCAACTAAGGCCCCCAACAGGGGCCACCAGGCGCAACCCCGCAGAGGCCGCCTGTTTGGAGGCTTGCAAGGAGGCAGTGCGTTACATGGATTAGCGAGACACATTGAATGAGCCATCGCTACAAAAGGGAACATGACTTGCGCCACGTCTGTGCGGGTGCCAACTGCCGCAGACAGAAGCGTCACCTGCTGTGAAGCCCAACACGTCGTGCGCACAACGGAACAATTAGGCAGCAATAAAGCAGTGACAATGTTCGCGACAATATCCTCATGAACGACCCTAGCTAGCCAGTGACGAAATCGAAAACTAACAAGCCTTAAACCTGTGCTTATCATGACGGATATCGAGGCACTTGCTACAGATAACGATATCAGTAGGGAAGATATCCCTCATCTTTTCTCAAAGCTTTCAATCGGCGCATATGAAAGATATATGCAAACAGGAAGCAGAGATGATATCAGCAAAGCCATAGACTCGGCTAAACAGGGTATAGATCTAACAAACGACAGGAACCCATGGCTTACGCAATGGCTGAATAACCTCGGAGTCTTTCTTGAGACGCGGTACGAACGGACAGGGGAGATGAAGGACCTGGAAGAGGCGATCAAGGTAGTACGACAAGCTGTAGAATCAACGCCTAACGGCCATCCAGACCTCGCAGCTATGTTGAGTAACCTTGGAAACAAGGTTGAGACGCGGTACGAACGGACAGGAGAGATGAAAGACCTCGAAGACTCAATTGAGACAGCACGACGAGCTGTAGAATCGACGCCTGATGGCTGTCCAGACCAGGCAGCCATGTCGAATAACCTTGGAATCAAGCTTATTCGGCGGTATGAGCGGACAGAAGAGATGAAGGATCTGGAAGAGGCAATCGAGGCAGGGAGACGGGCTGTAGATTCGACGCCTGACGACCATCCAAACCTGGCAGCCTGGTTGAATAACGTCGGAAGATTCTTTGAGAGGCTGTATGAACAGACGGGAAAAATGAGGGACCTGGGAGAGGCGTCAGCCTATCTCCTCCAGGCTTGGTCCTGTTTGCATGCTGTGTCATTCCATCGTGTCACGGCTGCCGCTAAATGTCTGGAATTACTCGCTATACAGAACAGAGTCGACCAAGGCATCAATCTTGGGAGGAAGATACTCGATCTTCTTCCTTCAGTCCATACACGAACTCTTGATCGCAATGATCAGCAGTTCGTTATTTCAACGTTCGCAGGCGTCGCTTCCGACCTATGTGCCTTCCTCTTATCAACAAATCGATTAACTGAGGCTCTTGAATGTCTCGAGCAAGGCCGCGCTATCATCTTAAGTCAACTACTAGATGATCGCAGCGATCTTTCTTCACTTCGTCATGATCACCTTCAGCTAGCCAATCGATATCAGAGTCTCGTGGACGAAGTGAATGCTCCGACCCGCCAGACCACTCCCAGTGTGGTTGAAGCCTTGTTACGAAAGCGGCGGCAAGAAGCTGCAGCCGAGCTAGATATGTGCTTGAAGGAAATCAGATGTGTCCCCGGCCATGAGCGGTTTATGCTTGGACAGACCGTTACTGAGATGCAGGAGTGTATCACTGAGGGCAGCATTGTGGTTATTAATATCACCAACTTCCGAAGCGATGCCATTATCGTCTCCAACAATTCACTGAGAACAATCGTACTTCCCGAGTTATCCGCATCCAAAGCGAGGTTGTGGGTAAGTAAAGATTGGTCGACAAAAAAGAGGTCTGACCAGCGAGGGGAAAACGATCAGTTTTTAGACTACCTTTCTTGGCTTTGGTATGCCTGTGTCAAGCACATCGTCGCCGAGATTTCCGCTTCAAAGACACATCCAAGCGAAGGCCTTCCACGAGTATGGTGGATAGGCTCCGGTCTGGCGAGCTCGATGCTCTTCCACGCTGCAGGGGTACATACAAGAGGATCAACGGAGAACGCCTATTGCAGGCTAATATCTTCCTACACACCATCGATCAAGGAACTTGCCTATGCACAGAATCAGGCGAAGCGCGCCCAGGAAGACTTGATGGCGCAAGATACAAACACAATGCTTATTGCAGCCATGCCAATATCACCAAAAGGATCAGGCGACGAGAAAGCGCCGAAAGAGCTCCCTAGAGTAGAATAAGAGATGCGGAAGATTCTTATATTAACTCGCTCTCATATGCGTACGACAGTTTATACACACCCCAGCACAGATCAAGTCTTAGAGGCCCTCAAAACCTGCCGTATCGCACACTTCGCATGCCACGGAACATCAGTCTATTCAGACCCTTCCAATAGTGGTCTGATTTTGCAGAAGAGTACCGGAATTGACGAGCGCTTGGTACAAGAACCGGCTCACAGTCCAACGGGTTTCGGACCTACGGCTTAGATACGCGCAGATGGCGTACCTCTCGTCGTGCTCTACAGCGGAGAATAAGGCGGCGAGGTTATCGGATGAAGTGATACACGTCATGAGCGGGTTCCAGGTGGCAGGGTCCCCTCATGTTGTAGGGTGCCTGTGGCCCGCCGGGGATTCGGAGCGTGTAGAGGTATCGAAGCGGTTCTACTTTTTGGTATTGCAGCGGAACCAGTCGGTTACCAACAACAAGGTGGCATCGGCGCTGCAGGAGGTGGTGATGGCCGTACGTGCAGAGAATCTCAGTATGCCACTGAACTGGGCACAATTTGTGCATTATGGGGTATAAATCGACTTTCACGTGTACCATCCACAACCCCTCTTTCGCCAGGCAAAATAAAATAAAAAAGCTCCACCAAACCTCACCAACTTCACTTGCACAGAATTTGACCAAATTGAGAGAAATGCGTAAAATCATTCATTTAATGAGCCATAAGTAGAGTTATCTATTGTAATCTGGTTTTTTTAACCATCCGCCGCGACCGCCTGGTGGGTTGGTGCGGTATGTTTTCCTCTCTGACTTCGATGACAGAGCCAGCCTCCAATTCTGACTCTTGCTCGCTTAAAGAGACAAATTTCACTCCGATAGGCATATAACGAGTCGCCCCTTCTGGTATGGACTCTTTACCAGCTAGAGTCTCTCCAAGAGTCATGAAACGTTTGTTAGGATTCCGCACCGCCTTCCTCTTCTTCCCTCTTTTTAGCCAAGTCAATTCTTCCTCTAGGCTGGCAATCCTCTGCGTATGCGCCGCTACTGTCTGCTGGTGAGCTTTAAAGCCCTTGGCTATTACGTTGTACCGTCTCTGCGTCTTTGGGGTTTTGTTCAACCCAAGATCACGAATTTGACGGCTCGTCTGTGGCATATCGTCCGAGCCAAGATACGGCCTGGGTTCAGGAGTCACTCTTGGGCTGCCGTTTGGTCTACCTTGTCGGATTTCAGGGTGCCGCAGCGCTTTCGAACGTGAGATCGGACAATTTCTAGTGACACTCCAGCCAGACAATATGTTCTTCTTGGTCATTCCAACTCGGCGAGCCTTGACGTAAGCCCTGATGAAATAAACCTTATCCATTGGAGCGGAATCAGTCAACGAAGCGAACATTTCCAACTCTCGTCGATATGCAGCCTTCAACGCGTTAAATACTCCGTTTTCCAGTGGCTAGAGTCCATAAGAGCAGTGTGCTGGCAGATAGCAGCAATAAACGTTGTTCAGAAAGCACGTGGCCATCCATTCATCCTTCCATCACTCAGCATTAATCTCGAGGTGGAGAAAGGGAAGAACCTACTGTTGCATGGCTTCCACGGCCATCTAAAATAATCATTCTCGCGTCTAAGTCGTCAGCAGGAGTGGTCTGGGGCAGATAAACTCTCTCGAGCCATTTAATGCCAATATGGCCGTCAGTCCACCCGTTAGGCGATGCTATATAATACTAGTCTGCTATCTGCTTGAACTCTTCAAGAAACCACTATTTCTGCAGTTGCTTCCCCTTGAATATTATGCCAGGAACTAAAGCGCGGCCGTCAGCAGTTATAGTTTCGATAAATGAAGTCCAATTTCGGGTTTGTGGTCCCTTCAGAAACGCCTTGCGCTTGGGGTCCACACTCCCAACAACCAGGATATCTAGACCTGAACCCAGAGGATTAGACGGTCAAATTTCAAGCATTAATAAGGGATAGAGGTATATGCTTGCCGAAACCAGTCATAATACCCCCTTCATCGACGTTGACGGTATTTTCAGGCTTGATCCAACCGTACTGGCCCTCCCGGATATCAAAGTACCAATGAACCGCTTTAGGCGTGAAAGAGTCGAACCTCTTGGCTTCTTGACGCCTACCCATTCTGATCTTTAGGTCTGCGCGGCGATTGATAAACTTGATCACCCAGTTACGTCCTAAGTCGGGATGTTCGCCCTGCTGTCTCAGCAGGCCCATGACGCAAGCGCGGATCTAACTGTGGGACGGAGTATAGCCTAAAGACTCCTGACAGAGTATCCAGAAAGTGAGCCTATCCTCTTGGCTCTTAGACAAACGTCAATAAGGGTGGACCTGCTCTTTCACGGCCCCGCGGCCGTTAAGTCTGTCGATTAGAGTGCTCCGAGGCACTCCCCGTCTCTGAGCGGCTTGAGGAGGTGAAAAACCATTATCAGTAACATCAAATATGGCCCCTGCCATATCTTCCTCTATGTATTCCCATTAAAGTCTTGACCTAGGCATTTTCATATTGTTGTCACAGAATAAGGCTAAAAAATACAGAAAAGAGCGGTAACGTACTCCACAAGTGAGTGTCCCATACAAGCGAGTATCCCAAACACATTTTACACCTTAAACTGCCATTTTAAAAAACTACATCGAAAGCCTTAATCAGGCTTAAACTACCTGAAAACTTAGATTCAGGCCAATGAACAACGGGAATACACAGAAGAGACGTCTTCTAAATTCCATTTGTATTATTTAGAATATTACGAGGAAAAGCTGTATTCGCACTGTCTTTTCTCCTATTTTCAGGCATAGAACATTGAATAGACCGCCGAATGGTTTGGAGGAACCTCAAATATATGACTTTTTGCTCAGGAGACTATGGATAAAATTTTCAAGAAGCTAGCAGTGCTATACCCGTTGGCTCGAGCCGGGGGGGGGGGGGGGGGGGGGCCAACTAAGCAAGCTTAGTTGGGCACAAAACCCTGAGACACGCACAAAACCGTGAGACATCGGCAAGGTTAGTTTTTAGGTGGCGAAAACAGCTTTTTTAATAGCCTGATGTTCTCATAATGTCGTGATTAGTTGAAAATGATAAAAATGCCTAATTTGAAGCTTCTCGTGATACTGAATTGACTATTGACTATAGCTGAAGGGGGGATATGACTGTGGCGGCACCCAACCGGGCCCGATTTGAGGAACGATTTCCCTGCTAAAATGGGCGGCATTCTGTTCCCCTTCCTTGTGACTGTGGCCTCTGCGACCTGCCTTTCTCTCTGTATGAGATCTCGAAGAGACTCGCGATACTGTATTTGGTGTTGTGAGGGGCAGGGTGTTGAGGGGACTGAGGGTAACGATGACTGGGGAGGTGACTCGTAGTCAGGCAGGCAGGGCGGCGATGAGGGCATCACGACTTAACTGTTGAAGCTGAAATCGCTGGGGCATGGTGTTTCTTCAGGCCTCGTGAGGTGAAAAGTGACGGAATCGTCACTGTGAGGGAGGAGGGAAAAGTCTACAGCTTCGAGAGGCTTTGCTGCAAAGGCTGCGTTGCGAATAGACTCACGAAGATCAGGAGGGTGTTGTGTATCTATCATGAATCCGTCAGTGACTTCATTGAGGGCTTCAGTCATAGCAGACCGCTGTGTATCCATAGATAAATAGTCATTCTTCTTCCCTGTGACTTCTAACCACTTCTTAAACTGCAGCTTTTTCGTGATACCTTTAACTATGACTTCTCTGTTATCTCGCCATTCTTATTTCAATGCCTCGAGCTCCCTGATAAGCTGTGATCGTTGCTGCCGTATCTCGGATCGAATACTCTTCTTCTGACTCTCTGTAATGTACTTATCCTGCTGCTCGCGAAGCTCCTGTAATGAAATCGTGTTAATATAATCAGAAGCTCCTCGGGCGCGTTTTCCTCGCTTTCTCTGGTGATATCTTTTCTCGATACGAGCTCGGCGATCTTCTATATTCCTTTTTATATGATCTTCAAGTAATATAGCTTTATGAACAATATTCTGAATATGCTTAAGTCCCTGACGCGTTGGGGAACTGAGGATATCGTGATATCGGTCCCTGACGTGTGGTGCCGTTGTGGAAGCTGTTGTGAACCTCGCTTCTGACGGCAGAAGTGAGAAAAAGGCAGGATCAACAGTCTTCTTCATCTTCAGCTTCTTCCTGAGAAGATATTCGACTGCAGGTCGGTCTGTAGGTGGGAAAATCCCTGACTTTTCGAAGCCTGAGATGATATGTGCCGCCGTGAAGCCTTCGTCGAAGATCTCCTGAAAAAATGATATTAGTATGTGAAAAGAGGGGTTATCAAGAGAAGGCTGAGCTATGAGCCTCATACCTGAAAAGCCCCGGCAAAGTCACGGCGGTTAAAGGTCAGCTTTCCCTTCCTTAACGCCTCACGAAGCTTCCTCTGATGTGCATTCTTCAGATATTGAAATACACCTATATCCATAGGCTGGAGGATATGCGTTAAATGGGACAGTAAGAAGGCCACGAGGATATTAAATTTCATATAGTATTCTCGAAAGGCGAAGGAGCCGTGACCGGCGAAGCCGTCGATAACGAGCAGCCTCCACACAGGACCTTCTTCTTGGATGGTTTCGGTATTCGGAGGGAGGTCATATTCTCTGAAGGCATTCCCAGGTTGTTGCAGGTGCTTATTACAGCCAAAATACTGCTCAAAATCGAGCTGACGGCGTTGAACAGTAGCTGACTTCTCCTAGGAATAACGGTTAAAATGCTTTGCCTACTGCAGCGTTATCTCAGCGTTGGAAAAGGCTGTATCTGACTGTGCAAATCGCATCTGAGAATCGCCCTCGATCTGAGCCCACTCCAGCGTTGGAAAGCTCTTGAAGATCAGCCACGGAGGAGTTGTATCGCCTGCAGCGTTGCCTGTGCCGATGACTGTATAGCTTTCTCGATCAGCAGGGGAGAAAACCTCTGTAGATGACTTCTTCTGTGTATGTATAATAAGGCATTCTACATGCTCTCGTAGCATTCCTACTCTAACTCCAGCTTGGTCAGCGTTCTAACACTCAGAGGCACCGATTCCGTAGTTGGTGATAACTTCAGTGAGCCGCTGAAACCACTGCTTGGTCTCCTCAACACCTGCTTCCTTATACTCCACGCGGGCAGCTTCTTTGGCCTTGAGAATCGATTTATCGAGCTCTGGATGATTATCACAGAAGCGCCGATACCACATTCTGCTCACTGGCCTTGCCTCAGTATCTCGGCGGCAGCGCAGCGTATTTGCTGCATCTTCTACTTCATATTTAGAGGCAGGCAGACCTGATCTTTGCATCCAGATGACGAAGGCCACGATAGCTTCTTCTTCCTCCTCTGTCAGCAGTCTTGGCCGCCCTCCTCGTTGATCAGGAAGGTCTTCTATGCTGAGGGTATTCGCAGCCTCGAGCTTCTTCACGATGCGAGCGATAGATGCTCTCTTGGAGCCGCGAAAACG